>NC_142521.1:24915407-25070407 GCF_964205215.1 Stylophora pistillata | reverse complement strand
CAAGGTCTGTTCCATTGAAAAACAGTTTGCAACCTTTGTAATTCCAACTCTGGTGTTTCATTAAGATTCCACCATCTCTAGTCATCTCCGCACCTGAAATAGATCAGAATTTTTCTCCTGCGCATAGATAAAAATTGTGACAGAAATAGAAGAAAACTGTTGCAAAAGCTATGCAACAGTTCTAAAGCTAATATGAAAATAATCGTACTGAAATAAAAGCACAATCGAGTTTGCAAACAACTTGTGCACTCAAAGGACCTCAAGACTTTCACCTTCACAAATATCTGTCCTCTCTCGAATGAACTGGAGAATATTACAAGCGGGTTGATGGCAAGTCTCCTCTAGCCAAGTGAAACTGTTCCTGTGCCCTGGAAAGACGACTCTCACTCTTCTTTGACATGAGATTAGATTCTCCTTGCAATGACAATGAAGACATGGAGACGTCCACCAAGCTTGGTCTGACTTATATCCTAATCCTTCTTCGTCGCGGCAGTTGGCTAAAGTTAAAGACAACCAATGATAACTATAGCTACCTCATCTGATCTATAAATGGTTTATAACAGTAAGAGGTTGTGCTTGGTTAGGTTTATTGTTTTGTTCCAATTCACTCCCAAGCGTTCGCGATCGTACCTTTTATCTTAGCAAAGGCTCCTTGGAACTACCTCAAGGTATGTCTTAATAAGGTGATGAAATGTTGAGTGCTTAAAATTCTAATACTTAGAGAAGAAATTTCTGCCACTGTCCCACCTTTTAGATATATGAACAGAAGGCAAAACAATGACTCTGGGACAGAAGCAAACCTAGGAGGGTGAATGGGATTACGCGTTTAATCCAGGTGTGCTGCGTAAATTAATTGTCTAACACTGAGATTAGGACCGAGTGAGTGAGTGGGTGAGTTGTTGGTCCACACGTAAACCTCAAGGTATGACTACATCATACCACGAGGTGACAAAAAACGAAGAATAAAAGATAAGGATGACAGTGGAAGTCATTTACACGATCAACGGTGTTAACAGTTAAAGACTGTCAAACTACACTTACTTCCACATACGTCTTTTCTCAACTTTACAAACCGGGTGACGTTACATGAAGACTGGCTGCAAGTTTCTTTTGACAAAAGGATGCGATTTCGATACCCTGCGACGAACACTTTTAAGTCCCTCTGACAGTGGATCTGAGATTCCGTGCAATTACATTTAAGGCAAGGAGATATTTTCCAGGTATCGTGGTTTTTGTATTTCTTCCCTTCTTCGTCAAAGCAAAAACCTGAAAGATAATTTGTGTCACGGTCAGATGCATAATAAACTAAATATCTCTTAGTTAAGCTTAAAAAGCATCCTTCTTCGATAATTGGCGATCAGGTGGAGATTGTACGGTTGCTTCAAATAAAACTAAGATTCTTGCACAATGCAAACGCTTGGTTGAGACAAGACTGAAAGAGATAATAGCATAAAAAGAAATTTTACGGTATCCATCTTTATCCCGATCACATTTTCGGAAAAGCTACTGGAATAAACTACATTTTACCTTTAAACGGGGGAAGTAGCACAGGATGAAGAGTGATTTTTGCCAGAATGGGGTCGGCGTGATTTTCTCTGTGAATTCGACCACCTATACAAACGTTTGTAGTCACTGTACTGAAAAGGTGCATGATTACAGCTGCTTGAAGGTATCTCGATTTCACCTCAACCATGACGGAGCTGGTGAAGATAAATTGTATCAACAAAGTGAACATAAAAGGTGGATTGTGTGTGAGATATACTACTACACCATCCTACCAAAACATTAACAGTCGTGCCGTTTTTTGGTTTTCCCGTCAGTGCGGCATACGGGCTGCCTTCCTTTGGGCTCCTCAACCAACAAGTCATTCCATTATTTTTATGGCTGTTAACTAAATTTCTTAATAAAATAGCGCAGAGTTACTGAAAATCATCCCTTAATGAGCATTCTACGAATGTTATTCATACCAAACATCTGAAAGTATCAAAACTCTTTTATGTTCCACCTTTCTACATTCCAGCTTAGTTTCTTGGAACACATTCGTCTCAGTGAATGTCAGTACCACACAAACCAATTTTATACCACATTAACCTCGTAAAAGAAACGGAAAGAATGACCTAGTCCTGACCAGGAAACGAAACTTGCTAAATCACGACCAACTTTTATCACTCGAGTCCTACAGCCAATAATTTGACGTGTACTTATTAATTTCAACGAAAAAGCACATTTTTAGTTGAATTTTTTAGACAGTGTCTGATAACGAAAACTGTCCTTTGTACGACGACTCCTACCTTAACGACCGAACTTTAAGTAAAAATAGAATGATCCGGTAGGCAAAAAAGAAAAAAACATGCTTCGATTACCAAAGAGAAATTTCCAAGTAAATAGAAAATTGTGCCATGGGGGTAACTAAATGGGAGGTAGCTGAGGCGAGCTCAATAAAACAAAGTCTTCAACGGGCCCTCTTCATTTCAACAGACCTTCTATAACTCTTCCTTATCGAGAAACCATGATGCGCAGGAAATATTTTTTTGCTCTCCCAAACGTTTGTATCTCTAGGATTGAAACCTAGCAGGCGTAATGCGTCTTCTATGGCTGCTTGTACGGGTAAGGGGGCTAGGTGGGACAGGTCAGGTGAAGAATTATCTGACTTAAGAGACACGATCTCGCCGTGAGTTAGCGTATTGCACATTCGTTCTACTGTTATACCTCCTACAAGTGTCATTGAAGTAAGGCAGCTTCTCCAAGAAAAATCTGCTGATGCAGTTAATAGACGTACAACGAATTGTACCCGAGACTCTTTAATTTTCAAATAACCCGAATAGAAAAAATAAAAAACTATATTTTTTCTAAAAGCAACAAAATGCAGAGCTGAAAATTACATTAGGCTAACGTCCTGGACAAATAACACTTACCTGAGTGAAAAGAGATCTAGTCAACGTTATGGCCAAATCGGGAGAAGTTGAGAAAAGTATGGCCAGTCCTTTATATCGGGTTCCCTCTGGCTCCACCAATACGATTCACCCCTTTTATAGATAGATTTTGATAATTGCATTCACCTAGAGTTTGCGTGAACCAAGTAAGTTACGAAGTCGAGTTAAAAAACATCCTGTTTCTTCCGGCGTCTTTAAAGCAGCGACATGTGCTAAGATGAAGACGGTTTGTGAATTCATCGATGGGCTTTATGTATCCCACATTTGTTAAATTAAAGCTACCGAGCACCACAAACCGTTGGTCTACTTCTTCATGCGGCCTAAGGGAAACGGTACGACTTTTAAAAAGAGATGAAAATCTAGGTGATGTCTGAATTTTTGACTACACAGCTTTGGTCATCAGGCTGTGCAGCAAAGACAGTCTCCATAGCAAAGTTTAAATAGGGATATAAAAGATAGAAATTTTCCCAGTCTTTCATTTCAAAGAAAGGGCAGCTGTATAGCTTAGAAAAAATATTAGATTACGATTTAATCTTGTCACTTATCATGTGAAGTATTCAATTCGCTAGAAATGCACTGATAAGGTAATTCGTACATCCAATTAACATCGACGGACCAAAGATAAAATAGCTAAAAACATCTTTTGAGTCATGAATGACGTAAGCAAGTTAAAACTTTCGATTCTCTCTCTTTCTTACGATTTCCTTTTTTTTTTTTAAGAAGTATTTCAAGACGGTGCTACATTATCTTCGCAAAATAGCCGGGATAAGGAAACTTAAAAGGCAATTACCAAAATGCTACTGATTCAAGAGCAAAAGAAGGTCTCTACGGCATTGAAACTAACCTCCGATGGCTGCTTTACCCTCGTAATATTTGCGGTGCAACGTTATCAAACCGGTCTGAATAGCAATTCTCCTTTGAGCGTTTCTTAAACAAGAGACCACAAAGACTAGAGGAGATCGGCAAGCTAAGAAAACACTAAGTGACAGATATGCTTATATCTCGCTATTTTGTTTGGTTGCAATAGCACCTGCTTTACAATTCCAATTTTGCCCAACCAATTAAAACATTCGATCTACTATGATCCATTTCCTGAGATGGTGTTGAAGATGTAGTGCACTATTATACGAGTTTAAGCAAGGCTTCGGTTGTTAAGCAAACCTCTGCCTGACAGGGGCAGCAAAAATCAAAGAAATGATAAATAGGCAAACAGAACTTGATAAGAGAAATGATACTTGGGTACAAATAATATTTTAACTTCCTCTTCCTCGAAAGTCAGGGAATATTCAAAAGAAAGATCGAAGATCAACGGCTTCCAAGTCAGCTCTTACGGAATTAATTTGATTGTAAGGAGATAATCCGCAAGGCAGGACATACGATTAGAATGAATTAAGACTGAATGCATGCAATTACACAAAATTTGATTATTGGTTAACAATTTGTGGCCGGTTCCTACGTTGAGTTGTTGTGTAATGCTATTTTAAGGGACTGGCATACAAAGGGAAAGAAAGTAAGTGGATATGAAAGTCATCAAAGGCAATGCAGTATCACTTAAAAACTTCTTCGAAAGGGAATAAAGTTTCTAAACATTCTGCACAGATTTAGACGAGTTTCGTTCAAGCAGAAAATTAGAAAATTATGTTTATGTATCTTGTTTCTCTCATTTACATACGCATTAAAGCCTCAGGGCTGGGGAATGGTTTATCTCTTCTCAATGCATTTGCGAGTTATCTTTGTTACCCGGGTTAAAAAAAAAAAAAAAAGATCACTTCGGCTTCGTAAACTTCTGGTTCGCCAACCTTTGCACAGTTCCCGAGAGACGGAGTAAAGAGAAAAGAATAATTGAAGTTAAAATGCATTTTACTCTTGTAATTTCAATGAATGAAACACATTAATAGATTAATTATTTTTCGTCACCCTAATTGGTTTTGAAAGAAGTGCAAAAGCCATCAGTGAACTGGTTAGAATTCCTTGAAACTTCGCTCAGCCTGATTAGATTGAAGAAGCACTGGTGGTACAATAACAAAAGACTGTTGGTAAAATATCACTTGACATTATAGGTTTTTGTATATGAGACTGGAGTGAGAGTATTGTCGAAGTGTTGTTGACACTCGTTTGGTGTCGATGAGAAATGGCGAACTTTGTGCATAAATGAAAGTAGAGAAATGAATCAATAAATGGTCTAAATGAAACCGACAATGAAGGAACTTAAGAATGAAAAAGCGGACAACAAAGCGAAAAACAAAATAAAAAACAAAATAAAAAACACAACAAAACTTTCGATAGTTGAAGGGGAGTTAAAGCTCCATTGGCGATAAATGAGATCCGATTGATAAATTTCTTTAAATACTGCGGTAAACCTTTTTAAGTGGAGACACGGGAGCTTGAATACAGCCGTTTTCTGACAGCCTAACGCGGACTCTTCAAGATGTTATCATGAGTTATCAATATAATTTAGGAAAACTCCACAGTTTTGATATCATTTTCGGTTCACGAAACTAAATTTCATTTGAACATAAAAGAGGTATAATTTCCGAGAAAAGAGGCAGGTGTGTTAGCTCCAGCCAGAATGGAAACAAAATCTCCATAAATAGAAAAACAAGAAGAAATTGGCTGAAAATAACTGAGTGGCTGATGACTGTAGCAGACATAAAATTACAGCTTTTAAGCTACGACAGAATTTGCAAAATGTCCTGATTTACTGAACGCAATTAAAAACCACAAGAAAACGAGCGCTGACTGATTTCTGGGTGAACGAGAACATGCGGGTCACCATCAGATATGGTTTATTTTTGATCAAGGGTAAATCAAGCATATAATGAATGAAAGGTTTTATTGACTTTTTATCCACGTATCCATGCATCCATCTAACATTCCATCCAAAACTATATTCTTCATCAACCCCTCTACCTATCTATTATTCATCTAATTATGCATTCATCCATTCAGTCCTCATATCTTTCTGTTGTTGGATCGGAGCCCAGTTGTTCGAAGGTCGATTGGCACTAACCCGGGGTTAAGTTTCAATCCGAGTTTCTTTTTCTTTTGTTCAAAAGCATATTCTTGGATGATTTTCTCGACTCTTTTAAGAGCACCCAATCATCAAAATTTAGACAAAATGAAATAACCTAATTTGCATATTAAGCTTTCAGATATAAAAAATAATTTCACACTAACCATTGGTTATCTTAACTCTGCTTTTAACAACCCGGCACGGATAGCAAAGCCATGTATTCCAGAATTTGTGACGGTCTTGGAAATAAATTTGTCAATTTGATGATTTCCGCGTGGACTTCTCATGCACTAAACGTCATAACCTGGTTTCCTCTGGTGTTTCATTGCAAATAAAAACGGCGAAACAGGCTCATTCATCTCCACAGATCGACGGCCGGCAATTTCTCTAAATATTTTGACGGAAAACGTCTCTTTCCAGTTACTTGAGCAGTGAGATGAAAAGCTCGCACACAATGCGGTTGACCTAAGCTCTGATGGGTTTTCGAGCCTCTCTCGTATTTCCACATGAGAACATCGTTTTCCGTTTCTGGGTCTCGCTCCAAAGTATCATCTCCCTGTTTCAGTCGGCAGCTTTCATTGCGAACTCGGAAGCCAAAATGTAAAGCAAGTATCCACCAAATGGTCCTTTGCAGAACTATCGGATTTGAGGTACTAAATTCTCTGCAAGACAGAAGTTTGTCCTCTTCTGTTTCTGTTAACTCAAGGTCTGTTTCTTTAACACTCAGAACGTCCTTTAAAGCTTTAGACTCTCACCCTCGACGATGTTAATGTTTAAGCCAGCCTCGTTCAGGGAACCCTGCATACTCCGTTAGAGTGTCAGGCTCGTACTCTCCACCGCCCAGTTTCATTACGTTTACAAAATCAAACTCAGTTCTCCGGCCTCGCTTTCCGTGAGACAAGACCGCTTCCATGCTGTCATATCACTTAATGTTTTAATTTTTTGTCATTTCAGGTGTTTGTTCCACAATAAACTCACAAAGCTCGTTAACGCTCTCTTTATTTTACATTTCCTCTGCTGCTTTTTTCGACGCCATCGCAACAATACAATTAATAACCTTACGCTCAAGCACTCCCCAATTTTTTTCAATTGCACGGGCTCAAAGCGTGTAATCCCGAGTGACAAGATGGGCCCGAGTAGCCAGTCATAACAAAGGATACGCTGCATATAGCCCACCACTGCAGGCGCGTAGCGTGTCATTTTTTCAAGTACGCACAAATACATATGATCTAGAAACCTAGTAAGTAAACTGAGCGAAAAATACTACGTTCTTTATTTCTTGTTTGAAATAGTTGTGTGAATATAAGCAAAGAACAAAGCGTCTTGCCTTTATTTTGAGCAAACTTGGCGCAAACACAACATTGTTTTCAAATTTCTCTGGTCGCTTCAAGTATGCACGTGCGTATATGCGTATAGGACAATACGCGCCTGTACTGCGGCTCACTGTTAACCGTTTAAGAGTTGAGTGAAAGCCACAGGCATTCTTTGTAGTCAAACTGAAGGTTATAAAGAGAAATGAATACGAGTAGAGAATAGCGCACTGCTATTGTTCAGCATCAAAACACATTTTTACCGACAATCATCTTTAACACTGTCACTTTTTTTTTCAAATATTCCAACCTTTAGAGAAGCATGAACGAGTAACACAGCTTTTTAAACCGCATAACGGATATATACACCATCTACAGGGTGTAAGCTATAGTGCGATTCACACTCTTTCTCTCTCAAGGATGATGAAAAAGTAATTTTTCCTTCTTGAATTGTCTCTTCTTTGTCCAATTCATCCAGGACGAGCTATGTTAAAAATATGAAAACAAAATGGTCATTATCGTGTAGCATCCCTGTACCTTGGGTTACTAATCTTCCATTTTTACCACAGAAAATCTCATAGCCCTCCTATAATAATATTATTACAGCTTCCAGAGTATGCTTTCCAGGATGAAGACAAAAGTTAATTCAACGTTACAGGTATATGCCTCAGACTGCTGACAAGGGTGTGTACAATCAGCTGGGACAGATTGTCTGATATTCACAAAATAGATGTACTTATTTTGAAAGATAAGGCTATTGCAGTGTTTGTTTTACAATAGGGAGTCAAATGCATTGAACGATTATAATGTATTGAATGCTAAACTGTCAAGAGAAAGGGCCAAGTTATTAGGCCATCCATTTATCATTGTTTCATTTTGGGTAGGGTTCATAAAAATCAAATTTGTGTTACCACAATTCTTTTCGTCGCTTTACGCGTCAGAGTTCCTTCCTTTTCTCATTCTAACATTGAAAGACCATAACATTGAAAGACATAGCTGTTGACGTTTCCGAACTCAATGACTGTTTCTTAGATAGAAATTAATTTAAGAAATCGACGTGCAAATATTAACAAAATCTTCTTAGCTCACCTGAGCTGAGTTGAGCACAATGAAGAGGTAATGCAAAGCATCATTGAACTGTCTCATTCCAAATACTTGACACCAAGTAAAGGAAGCAAAACAAGAATACTCCTTACACCTTTCCTGTGGTAGGTAGATAAACACGCAAAGAAAAGCTTCAATTAGTAAATTAGGATTGAGATTAAGGTGAAAAGAATTAAGAGATAAATGCACCATAATTTACGCTCATATTATGAGCTCTCGAAAACTTATCGACCAGATTGACGAAAACGTACACGTAGTTTAAACATATTTCTATTAATATTATCAACAAAGCTATGTGGAGAGGCAATGTGTCTCACTTTGAGGCCTCCAAATTGTTTCTACTGTATTTGGACGCCAGCTTCCCAAAGACAACTAGGAGAACGATGGAAAAATGACAACGTTTGCCTAAAAAAAAAGAAAAGCAAAGAAAGAAAAGCAAAACGAAATAACACAATAAATAAATGAAACCTTAAGACATTAAATTCATTCGAGTCTTTTGAAATACAAAGGGGAAAGTGAGAATTCTGAGATTATCTATGATGCTCTAACGATACTGTGAGTTTAATTCAGCGAATGTGATCCGAGAACTGTAAGAACGAGAGGATGGGCTAGAAAGCTCAGCTGGGAGGGTAACGATTTTGGGATATAAAAGAGGTGCTTGATCGAAGGGGATGCAAGCCGGAGTCGAGGGGGGCTACAGGAGGATTAATTGTTATTCCTGAGAATAAAGACACAAAAACAGTGAAAATGCCAGAAGAATGGCCAAAACTGGTCCTTTGAAGATCAACTCAGTGGTTTCCGTTGAGCCAGCATGTAAAGGGTTGTTTTATGAAGAGCATTAGAATAAAGATAAACGCATTTTTTTATGTGAAAATGTAGTGTGATCGTCTGGGTGAGTGCGGTAGTCCTGAGAAGGACTGTTGTCAGTGGTGGTGACTGACGTTTTGCAAACCTGTGCGGAAGTCATCATGAGAGTCAAGTGAATAGTTGTCGTAAAATGTTCTTGGTCCATATAGTGTAAAATGATTGGCCAGTTTTGCCGTGATGTTATTGGCTGTAAGACTCAAGTGGCGTAAGTCGATTGTGATTGGTCTGTCTCGATCCGCGGGTAAATTTAGGTCGTTCTGTTCGGCTCGTTTGTGATGTTAATGTCGTGAATGAGTCTTTTCCATGGAGCCGGTAGTAGTTGACACCTGTTTAAAGGAGTCTATTCTAAGTTAGTAAATCACCTTTCCAGAGTCAATCGTTGAAAGTAGTTAGTGCTGTAGGTTAAGCATTGCGCAGAGTCTCAATCAATATTGTGGTTCGTAAGTCGATGACATTCAGCAATGGGATTGTTGACATCACCTTTCCTCGTCGCCCTTCTGTGTTCAGTCGGTCTTGTCGCGAGGTTTCTGCCAGTCTCTCCAGTGTAGGAGGCTTGGCAATCGGAGCAATTGATCTTGTAAATCGCTCCCTGTCTGTTCCTCGGTTCGTCCTTGTCTTTAACGTTGGTTAGTAATTGACGTAGTGTGGTGATGGGTTTGTGGGCGACGCGGATATTGAAGGGTTGTAAGAGGCGCAAGATGTTCGCAGACGTGCCTTTTATGTACCGTATGGTTGCTGTAGTCCTAGGAGTTGCTATGTTGTGTTTCGGTAGTGGTAGTAGGTCGGTGTGTGTTTCGTCGCATGAAGTCGTCGTTGTAGTTGTTCTTTGAAAAAACAGGGCAAGGGTATTTGTTCTCGTCGGATAAGCTGTCTGTTGTGTTGCATACTAGTTGCGCGCGTCGAGTAAGAGTTGTGATAGTTGTGGCTTTGTGTGATGTAGGGCTGTAGGATGACTCGATAGTAATCTGTGTGTCGGTTTCCTGTAAACTGTCGTCCGTAGTAAGTTGTCGTCACAGCTTACTAGACAGTCTAGAAAGCCTTGACGAGAACTCAATACCGACGACAGTTTACAGGAAACCGACACACACCGACTCGGGATGGGAATGGTGATACATGTACATGAAACTCAGTGCAATACAACGAATTGGTCTTACCCCAGCCTACTGCCACGCGTGGTTTTAAAATAAGCACAAGGAAAAAGACTTCCCCAAGGAGAAAAAACTATTTACAATCGTCAAGGCTCACTGTTTGTTTTGGTTTCAAAATACTAACAAACCTTACCAAATCTTACCAAATTGACATACAACAAATTACTGGGCTTAGACGTTAGAAAACTTTCATACAAACCACAGATTGGACTTAAATATATCACTAATCAGGACTTCTCATTCAATCTTTCTACAAATTGGTGATGATAAGGCAAAGTTGCGCTCCATCTCCACAAAGAAATACCAAATACTGCCAAATACTGATTAAAAATCAAAATTCTTTTCTTCGCTGATCCAAGATAACACAGAGACATATTTCCAGCTTCAATTTGGTGGACCAGCCTATTGTAAATGTTCTTAGGTACTAATGTTCACTCGGAAAAATCATGCCTCTTGAGTTCAGCTAAAGTTTGTTGCTAAATCCATCACAGATTGGTCAGTTTTGAAACTTATCAAAATCCCCACATCCAGCAATACATGAGCTATGATCTTACTGTGATGTGATTTGCTGACAACATCACAGAAATATAATACGGAAAATAAGCCATGGAATTCCTTCTTCGATTTCATGTCAATTCTTTCGTCCTTCATCATGTGGTTTTTACGGCTCCCTGAGTCTCGTAATCTTTGATGAAAGGGCGACCGGATCGTTTTGTTTTATTTGCCAGTGGTAACGACCGGCTACCGCCAACACGTTTTGCCGATAGCTCGGTTGGCTTTTGTCTAAAATAACAGTAAACATGACGAAATCTACCATTCAGTCCCTTAAAAAGGAAAATGAGGACCTGAAGAGTAAACTTGAGACCCCAACTAACGATTTCAAAGAGCTGAAAGAGCTGAAAGAGCTATTAATGAAGAAAGAATCAACGGAAAGAACAACACTAGATGGCGGTTCTTCGTCACCGAACCATGAGCTGGAAAACAGCGTACAGTTTCTTAGTGATGAATACGGTGACTTACAGAATTCTCACTCCGCTGCTCAGTGTAAACTAGCTAGATTTGGCAAAGATTTGTCGGATATTTCAGCCACAGTTAAGGAGACATCCAACGCTGTGGAAGCGCTACAGCAGTACCGTGAGCTACCAATACAACTTAAAAATCATTGGCTACCCACAAGTTAACGAGTTCGAATCATCGGAAGACACAGCAAAACTATGTCTTCATTTATTCTCTCGTCTTGGCGTTGACGGAATCACACTTAATGACATTGACACTGCTCATCGCGTTCCGATAAGAGCGAGTGCAGCGATAAAGAAACCAAAACCTATCATATGCAAGTTCACCGGGCGCTTAGCCAAGGATAAAGTAGTGGCTGCCAGGAGAGCATCCATTAACATTAGCTCCCAGGATCTTGGCCTACCAAATGGCATTTCTTTTGAGCGTATTAGAATCTATGATCATTTAACACCAAAGCAGCAAGAGCTACTTTATACTGCCAACAACTTCAAAACCCAACATGGTTATAAACTCTGCTGGATAAAGAATGGAGTTGTTTTCCTCCGCAAGAGTGAAACGTCAAGACCAATTAAAATTAAAACGATGGATGACTTGATAATACTAACACCACAGAGCCATGGATCGTCACACCAAACCAATTAGTAACTGAACCTTGTCCTCTTCATGGCTTTATTTTTCTGAGGAGTGTGAGCGCTTGAAGTATTTATTCTCACGTTTGGACTACCCTCACCACCTTATCAACTCCGCCATTAACACCTTTGTCAACTCGAGAGTTGCTGACCAGCAGCCATTGCAGGCGTTGGAAAGATTGGCGAAAAATGATGTAACCCGAGTAGTCATACCCATCGAGGACCAAGACTCCGCTAACATTGTTAAGAAGCAGTTGAAAGACCTTAGCATTAAGCTCCAAACCACAATCCAGCCCGTATTTGTCAGTTGGAAAATTGGCCAAGACCTTAAAGAATATGAGACCAAACCACAGCTGGTTAATCAACAGTGCGTAGTGTACCAATTTAAATGTAATCTGTGTGATACAGGGAGCTATGTTGGTTACACACGCGGGCATTTATATCTTATAGGAATGGTTCTAGCGGGTAATGTGACGTCAAATCTAGAACACGAAAGTCTGCATTTCACACATTTTCACTTGTTTGGGAAAGTTGTCGTCGATATTGTCCGAAATGTGCCGACTAGGTGTGTTGTATGAGGAATGTATGAAGCGCGATACCCTATTGCAAATTTCGCACGTTGCCACATCCTCCTACAGCACACCGATTAAAGTCTGCCTTATGTCTATTGACTGGTTACCTCCTTGCATTGCGAAAAGAAAATTTTACCAGTGACACAATTCGAGGTAAAGTACAGGAAATTTTTCGGTAATAGCAGATAGTACGGGCCTACTTGGCGAGAGAAACCCTATACTGTTGTCCCGCTCCTAACTTCGAAGCATGGAAACTAGTTAGCGGCGCAAAGGTTGCTGGGAGAATTAAAATGGCGGAAACTATAGAGCCAGTTATCAATTTAGAGAATTTCGTCGTGACTCGTTAGTTTCTGGACAGTTGTAAGGTAACAGTGAATGCTTTTAAACCTGTAATACTGCCACCAGGCTAAAAATAAAACTGGAATGCTTGGAAGGCCCTGCTGATCCGATCAACAGTGGATAAAGACCTTAGCATATGGTTCTTAGTACGGTACTGGAGTGTTTTGTCTAACTGAGGCAGGAGAACAACAAATTAGGGGGTAATTTTCTGAAAGAACAATGGAAGCCTATACGCGAACGATACTTGTGATTATTACGCGAACAAAGAGGTTTGAGGACGTTTAGGGTTTCCGTCACGCGCCAAAAACCTCACACCGCTGATCATGAATTTGTTTTGTTTTGTCATAGTTAGTAGAGGGGTCCCCCTCTACTAACTATGGGGAAATTAACTCGGTAGAGCTACTTGGCAGCAGAACGGAAACTCGTCACGACTTCCCGGTACACGGTGATCTACTTCGAGCGAGCTTGTACGGTCGTCAAGGATGAGACAGCGCTTTGGTTCCACAGTAAACTTTTATTCCAGGTCAGGCGAACAACTGACATGACCGTCAGCGTACTTAAGTTTGTAATCTAGGATGTAATCAACAAAGCTTGCCTAAGAACGTGTCCACGTGAGATCCAAGCAATATCAAAATTTGAGTCTACATGGTACCCTCCAGAATTTGATACCATTTTTTGTACGTACTGGTATTACTCTAAGTTAAAAGCCTGCCAAATATTTTCCCCGAAGTCCGAACAGTTCACGATATACAGTAGTCTCCCTCGCAGCCGTTTTTTTGGATGTCACGCAACGCTCCCCCAAAAGAACGGCTGCTGACATCCGAACTACATTCCTTTCTCATTGTCCTTGCGGTTTGTTCGCGGTCTATTGAACAGACCAATCACATACCAGAAAATCTGATGACGTAAGGTTTCACGAAAATGTGGATATGGCAGATGATCTAGCTAACATGTCGGGAGAAACAATGAAGAAATTTGTCAATGAGAGCTCAAAATGTTTCACATGTTCATCGTTGTGCCCTGGTAAAGACAGAGTATATATTTTTGGGAAAACTTCTCACAATTTCGTTGAAATTATAGAATCTACGCTTAACATAGACATCAACTGCTACGCCAACGACACGAACGCTAGATTGTTTGAGCGGTTGTTAAAGTTTCAGCGAGCAACTGAGAAAGTAGAAGAAGCTAAAAACTGAACTGAAACTCTTTATTCGCACTACTTCAAGAGGTTACCACAGATTATAAAAGTCAGAATATATAAGAAACAGTAAATTACATCAATAATCAAAACGAAATACAAGACGTCTTTTAATCGAGGCCAAGGGCTAAACGCTTGCTTCGACCTACAGATGGAGATCGGGAGGCAAAAAGCGCGTGCTTGACGTCAACAAACCGGGCGAAGGCTTCAAGAACACTGCAATTTAGGTCGGCCAACGTCTCCTACACTACTTGTACTTCTTTATTTGCCAGTCCGCTGCTAGCTGGAGTGAACCCGATTAGTTATGTTCGTGGCTTCTTATCACCGGTAGAGGAAATCGGCCCGAATTATCGAGTGTTTCCGCACGTTGGTACAACGCAACAACAATAACAATAATATGACCACTTTCATCGGTCACATGGTCAAACACGAGCGGGAGTGCTTGATATATCAGTTAACGATTTCCCGGATCCTGTAGGCAACTTAAAAAAAACATCTTTCTGGACTAAAACTTTTCTAATTGCAAGCTTCTGGTGAGCATTAAGCTCGAAAATTTTAAACTTTGACGACGCTTTGCGAAAAGCTCCTTCAAGCACCGCCATTTGTCTTGTGTTTTCCACATGAGGATCGCGATAGAAAACGATATCTGATTGGACGAGTCTCAAAAGGTGAGTCTGGCGCGAAAAGGTTCCTGAAAATGGAACCCGAGCTGTGATTGGCCAATTCGGAGAAAGGAATGTAGTTCGGTTGTCAGCAGCCGTTCTTTTGGGGGAGCGTTGCGTGACATCCAAAAAAAAACGGCTGCGAGGGAGACTAGATATACAGTGGTTCGAGTGAAATGACACACAATTTTAAGTAAAATCATGGTAAATTCGTCCATGAAGTTTAAAACTTGCTCAGAGACTATTGGGTGTAGACATAATTAAGAATCTTTGCCAATTTCAAATGAATAGTATACTCATTCAACTCAACTAAATTTGAAGAGGATGCGATGACTATGTTCGAAAATAATAGGGACTTTACGAGAACGCGCAGTTTGAAAACACAAAAACCGAGAAGGGCCTGGGGCGAGGAGAACAAAGTTACGGATGCGAACGCGACGACAGAGACAGCTGTCCAAATCCTTTAAACTCCGCTAAACATATTTTCGTTTTATAGCTGCTGTTATACGCCATAAATGGCAACATTCAGAGAGGCAAGGGAAGCTTTACTGTTTACCTATCAAGATGGAAGCATTGATGATATAGAGTTTGCCCTGTTGTGCGATTTAAATTCTTCTGAAAATCTCGAATTTCGTTATTGGAAGTATGGTCGCTTCGATCTTGATTCTATGACAGATGATAAGTGTAAGACTGAGTTTCGGTTTTTCAAGAACGATATTTATTTACTTGGGGAAGTTCTTGATATTCCAGACATAATAAAATGCCCTAATGGCGTTCTTGTGGACAGAACGGAGGCTTTGAGCGTGCTGTTGAAGCGTTTTGCATACCCGTGTCGATTTGCAGATATGGTTGCTCGATTCGGGAGACCAGTTCCACAACTTTGCATGATTACAAACCGAATGATGGACTACTTGTCCGATGAATATAGCCACCTTCTCGCAGATTTAAATCAGCCATGGCTTTCCAGGGACCTTCTCCGTGATTTTGCTGCCACTATACATGATAAAGGAGCTCCATTCGAAAACTGTTGGGGTTTCATAGACGGAGCAGTGAGACCCTTGTGTAAGCCAGATGACAGCCAAAGAATTATCTTTAACGGGCATAAAAGGGTGCATGACAGTTTTCAGTTTACAAATATATTATGGTTGTTCTATCCTACCGGTAGAAATTATACTGTACCTGGAAGTACACATGTCTTTGTGATCACAACACTGAAAAAATAAATGATAATAACTGCTTGGAGGTATCTCGATTTCGCCTCGACCATGACAGAGCTAGAAAATATAACTTATATTATTAAAGTAAACGTAAAATACAATTTATACCCATAAAGTAAACATAAAATACGAAATGTGGGTGAGTCATATAACCATGTTAATATAACTACACCTTTCTACCAGAAACATTAATAGGCCTCGGCTGCCATATAGGGATATCATTTCCCGTCAGTGTGGCATGTAGACTGCTAGTCTCTGAGCTCCTCAATCAACGAATGATACAAATAATGTTCATGACTATGTATCCAGGTTGCGAATAGATCCCGCTAAAAACCTGTTAGTAAACCCGTCAAAACAAACGATGAAGAATAATATGAGAACTTAAGATACCGGATTCAAGTGTATCCACGAGTAAATTTTGTCGCGTAAATCATAATCAACTAACGTCAATGAAGTTTGTCAAGGTTTCCGATACATTCAAAGCCAATTTCTTCTAATCTTATGTACAAAGAGCTCGAAAGAACTCTTCTAGGTTAAGATTTCTTGTAGAGTGAGTCACATTCCACGATAATTGGTCTGACAAAAAAATTATTCAGTAAACAACAAAATAATAAAGGGGTAAGTCTCTAAAGAAAATGTGGTGCTACGTCGATGGGGTGTATTACAAGATAATTGCGTTTTATCAACTGAGTTGATAAATGTGAGCGCTAACGCATTTTCTGCCTCCCCCTATCACAAAGGGAAAAGGAAGCTATAGCTTAGCAATAACACAGGTGATTCCATCTGAAAGTACGCTTGTAACTAATCATGTAGATTTATTTACTCAATTCGCCCGACTCGCGAAATTGCTTTCTGTCGACAACTCCTGCATAATTAAGAGCCAATGGACAAAAGATAAAATATGTTAAACCCTATCTAAGTCAAGAACGACGTAAGAAATTAAAGGTTGCCATTCTCTCGCGGACGAATGTTTAAAAACGTTTTCTTGCTCTAAGGTCTAAACAAAAACAAAAAAAAAGAAAAATAGCATGTCATTGGGTAATTGTCATTTATTTTTTTCTCAGTTCGTGAGCGGGCGGTACTTTACAAATCGTGCAATCGGATTGGTTCCGAGAACGGGCAGCATTCTCCCATCTGGCCCGCTGACAGCGGGCGGTATCCTATCCGTTGCGTGTCGAGTAGCCTAGTACATTCTTAACTTCGTCGTAAACTTTCATAAATATATTTCGTATATCGGCTGGTCAGCATCTGTAAGCAGAGATTTCGGTCACGACCTTTAGTCGATATATAACTTATAAATTCTCTCCTCCTTCTCTCTAAAATAAAGAAAAAAAACATTGATGTGGTATCAAATGTGTTTCTTTAATAGATTGACATGCGGCATGCAAAACCCTTTGCAATTCAATAATCCTTAACTAAGAAAGTTAAGGATCGTGCACATATACGTAAGAAAGTTAAAACAAGAGGTATTTGCGGTTAACAATTAGTTTTATCGATGTTCCTTTCATTTGTTTAACATCATAATTCTACAAAATCATTTGTTCGTTGTGGGACGTTGAACGAAGGTTTGATTTCTACTATAGGAAAACTTTCGCTAATTCTTTACAAGTTCCAGAAATTTCGATATTTCAACTGTACATTTCACAACAGAAACCGAAGAAATTTGATGACTAAAAGTCGCATTACTTCCCCTTGTGTCTAGAAAAAGCATTTCATTTGACTTGAATTCTTCGGTGGAAGGAAGATTTTACAGACACCATTACAGCAAGCAAACAAGCAGACGGCAGACCCTCGCAACTTCAAAAACATACAATTCAATTTACTTACCGTTTGACTTTCCTTGAATTTAAGAGCGATTGTTATCGATGGTCAAACATTTGGTGGTAACAGCCGAAAAATCGATTCGGCTCATATTCTCAAGTTAGGCAGGCCTTATGGTGAAACAAAGCACTGCATACTTCGTTTGGCTGAATACCGATTTGTTTTCGAGTAAATCGATAATAACTGAATTTCGCCCAAATGCCGCTTTTGAAGCTCAAAATTTCAGACAAATCTCGGAGCGTCACGTCACGAATTGAAAACACTTGGACCGATAAAAACTACCAAATCTTGAAAAACAACATCAACACATATGTTGATTGCAATTTGAGCAATTCTTGATCGTTTATTTACACAATCTAATTGAATTTAACCGACCGTCTTGTTAAAAAGATTAAAAATAGGTCAAAAGTAACCCGTTATTTAACTATGTGCTATACAAAATAATTGACTGAAAATCTGGCTTTTGGAAGGCGGAGTGTGGTTCTCTTCGATCTCCAAAGGAGTTTTTGGGGAAATGATTTAGTACGATTTAATAAAATTTTAGAGTTGGATAAATAATAATAATAATAATAATAATAATAACGAATTTTTATACAGGATTGAAAAACCCATCAGTGTGTAACACTGTTGTCCTTGGGGTCCTGTCAAAATAATAAATAAATAAATAAAATAAAACTTAACAAGATATAATCATTGATCTTAAGGTCTAGAAAAGCATACAATAAAATAAAATGCTCTAAAAAAGGATACCTATAACCACGTTTAGATCGAATTTAACTAAAATAATCTCGCAATTTGTTCTTAAATTTCAGTCTCGAATCTAACGACCTTAGTTCAGCAGGCAGGTTGTTGAAAGTCTTTGCTCCTTGGTAATAGAAGCTCTTTTTACCAAATTCTAAACGTACTTTGGGTAATTTCACTGATATACCGTTATTCCTAGTGGCCTTAGAATGAACCAGTCTTTCGAAGTAGTTCTTAAAGGGTGTGCAAACATTATTCAGGAGACAGTCGAAAACAAACAAACAGCTTTTACGCTTGATCAAATTGTTCACGGATGGGGGATTAAAAGAACTATTGCCAATAACTTTATAGCCTCGTCGTTCGATGTTCTTTATCATTTCCTTTCGGTAATCCGGAAAGCTAAGACCAAGTGTTCCGCAATAGGTAAAAATAGGTGCGATCATAGTGTTATAGATCGATTCTGCACACTTTTGGTCGATCAAAGGACGAATTGATCGCAAGAGATTAATTCTGGTTGCAGCTTTTTTATAGATTCGGTCAAAATGTGATGCAAGGTTTAGTGATGAGTCAAGGTGAACACCTAAGCACTTATAGGTAGAGGTGTTATTGATGAGTGACCCATTAACAGAAAGTTTAAGTTCCTTGTCTTGAAGGTTGATTCTTTTAGCTGTTCCAAATAACATAGACTCCGTCTTGTCCTTTTTTAGGTTAATGATCAGTTCGTTGTCTTTAAACCACTCGCACAGGTTATTCATATCCTCGCTAAGGCTTCTCTGTATAGTATCAATATCTTTAGAAGAGGTATAGATGACTGAATCGTCGGCATAAGTGATAATCTTCGAGTGTTGAAGCGGTTTATGTACATCGTTGAAAAAGATAATGAATAAGATAGGACCCAGGATACTTCCCTGAGGAACACCTGTGAGAATGGGTTGAGGTTCTGATAGCACGCCTTTATATTGGACAACTTGTGATCTGCAGAAAAGATAATCAGTCAGTGAACCATGCGAGTTCCGTTCCACGAACTCCGTAAGTTGAAAGCTTGCTCAGGAGGCCAGAGTGACTGATGGTGTCAAACGCCTTTGATAGATCGATGAAAACACAGCCTGTCAGGTTACCATTCTCACCTTCTCTTCTGATAACATCGGTTAGATGAGTAACGGCCAGTTCAGTAGAGCGCATGCGACGGAAGCCGTACTGAAAATGAGAAAGTAGACCATTCTGTTCAAAATGAGCCATCAGCTGCTCAAATACCACTTTCTCCAGGATCTTTGACATTGAACGAAGTATTGAAATAGGCCTATAATTGTCGATTTCGGCCATTGAACCAGATTTAAAAAGTGGTACAATTTTAGCCGCTTTCCAGTCAGTACGTATAGACCCTGTTGCGAGAGACAGGTTAATTAAAATGAGCTGATTTGACGGTGCCGTAGTTTATTCGAAAACGTTCACATTCACACGCTCAAAAACTCAATTGTTTCGCATTTTACATCCAATCTGCAGCTTATTTAACATAATATTATCTTACCGTCCATATTGCTGTATCACAAAAGGGGATTGCAGTCCTAAAATTGTTCCACTGCTCCCTCAATAGCAATAGAACTTGGCGGGACAGTCAACACCTCCTGATAATGATTGTTTACAAAGCGTACCTCGGGGTTTCTCTATTCCCATTTCGTTGAAATACTTCGCGTAAGAGATCTTTGTTTAAATATAAGTCTACAACCGAACCGTTAACCAAATATAAGCGGAATGTTGCTACTTCAGAATCATGTTTCTCGCGTGCAGAATAACGCTGATTAATTCAAAATGAGGTCTACTGAAATAAAACGCAAAAATAAAACATTGAACTATGAATCACGTGGCTACAGGAACTAAGGTCGTATGTTACATATACGAAACAGGAGCAAACAATTATCTTACTCCGATCACAATTTAATGTATCATAACTGATTATAACCTAACTAGCAGAGCCACGCAATCAAATTCAGTATACGTAAGCGTGCTCAAAATCCCGATAGTGCACGCTAATAGCGTGAGCAAATCGCCTCGCCAGAATTTTTTTCGCGCGAGCGGCCATTGTTAGTGCGGGAAAAGTAATATATTTCGCGACAATAATGGATACAAACAGAGACTCGACCCACCAGTCCCAAAACGAAGACAACTTTCCGACCTTTTCCCTTGGGCTAAAGAGAAAAGCAACGGAAAAGGAGACTCAGCATCAGCGCCGTCACGATACGCTTCACTGTCCGAGGATGAAATGGAACAAATTTTGACAGAAAGACACTCTGGTAAAACCAAACAAATGACAAACTGGTCTGTTTTAACCTTTAAAGGTAAGCTTAAATTTTTCCGTTTTGAACTACAGTAAAATAAAACTCGAGCTTTCAACAGAAAATTTGAAATGAAACCAATTCCTATTTTGATTTCCTACCAATCGTTTAAACAATTATTTATTATATTCCTGTATGTGTTATACTCCTGTACGTATCTATTATAACATAGTATATCATTGTAAAATATCATGCAATTCAGCCCCTCGGCTGCGATGCACTATTTGTTTTTAAACTATTAAACTAAACTATTAAACTAACATTGTGTTACATCCGGTCAGCAGTCGTGCTTCTCGAACTTCCGGCCTACGCGTTCAGTTTATTCACCATTCTTGGGTTATCGACTGTCGCAATATCTGACTTGATTTTCGCCAAAAACGTCACTTTGGATTATTCAAAGGCAAGCATTTTCTTTGTACATTGATCTCGAAACATTTACTTTGCTTCCTGGTTGGATAATATTGATGAATTTAGGTGTTCGACGGCAGAAATCGCAAGTATTTCGACCATGTTTTGACCTTGTAAACTATTCTTTGTCAAGAGTACGTGGACTACTTGTATCATCATCTCTGGTCTGAAACACGGCAAACTGGATATTCGATGGGAATAACCATTAGATTAGAGTCTGCGCTAGATTTGGTCAAGAAAATGGAGCGAGCGAAGGAGAGACACTGGAGAGAACCACGCAACGAAAGCATCCTGAAGGAATTCCTGAAACCTTCAAGGTAGGTTTTGTACCAAGTTATATTTCGTTGGCCAAAACCTTATCAACTAAATTTAGGTAATAGACAAGATGATTAAAAAAACTTTTGAAGCTGATTTTGTCTCTCTAAAGCCTGTTTGAACCAAGTAGTAGAGCCCTCAAAATTACCAATTTTTCATTTTGTTGCAGTTTGCCCGAAGTGTCTTCAGCACCCATGGCCAGAATATAATTTTCGCCATATCGATTTTATGATATTTACAAACTTTAATATCTTTGTAATCTCTGCTGCTAATTTGGTTGAAGTAGAAAGAGTACTTTCGGAGAAATTACGAATGTGATTGTGCTTGTTTTTCCTGCTTGTCTAAATGGCTGACAGGAAACATAGTAAGGCGGGCATTTTCTTCTTGTTTGTAAAACCCAAAATATTTTAACGGAAAATTATATAAACTGGGAGAGTGGCTCTACCATCTGTATGAATTTCATTTGAATTGGTTCACATGCATCCGAGAACCAGACCTGTTTACTTTTACTTTCTGAGGCCGACGTCATCTACTGCGGTTACCATGGCAATGATACATCTGCTAATCCAAATGTGGTTGTTTTTGTTTATCCCCCAAGGTAACCTACCTCCACACAAAAATTGAAGGGGGGTTAAAAATTTTTATTTCCAACTTTGTTTCACTTTCTCGGAGAACTGCTCTTAAACGTTTATTCCTGGGGAAAACCATGGGAGTAAAGTTATCAACTGACTTCCAATGAAAATTGGCCTAAGGAAAAAGAACGGGCGGGATTGTACATCGCTACTGTAATGGAAAGTGAGAATGTCATGAACGAAACGTTGCCGCGAAATGTAAGTAACAGATTTTCTTCAATTTACGTAACTAACAGGATATCTTCGGTTAGCATGTTCTCCTCGGCCCATCATAGAGCGAGAGAAGGTTGCAGACATATTTTTTTTTAAACATTTTTGAAGCTTTTTGAGATTCTACAACAAAAAGGATCGAGTCTGTGTGAAACGGAATGGAACGGAAGGTGCTAGAATTTATTACGGACTTTAGCACAAACTCACGCATTGGAAGCAAAAGGTTCTCCTTAAAATTTTGTACCTTTTGGGATGTCCGCGGTCACTTTCACATTTCCACACAGATAAATGATCACCTCGACCCATCATAAAAAGCAAAAAGGTTTGCAAACAGACAAATCTAAAGAAATTTGCGAAGCTTTGGGACTCTGCATCTCATACGACAACAACAAATATATGGGCCGCGCGAAGCAAGATGCCCCTTAAGCGACCTGGTACTTACTCGGCCAATCCCGGCATTCATTCTGATCCCAGTCATACAGGTAGAGTAATACAGTCGTGTATTTACAGTCGTGTATTACTCAAACTCCTGTCAACATATGTTTTAATGTTGTTTTTCAATATATGGTATATTTTATCGGTCCAAGTGTTTTCAATTCGTGGCGCGACGCCCCGAGATTCGTCTAAAAATTTTGAACTTCAAATGCGGCATTTTGGTGGAATTCGGTTGAGGAAAAAAACATATTATTCACCATCCTGGGTCGGTGAATAACATATGTATTACATTAGTAACTCAGTTTTAGGCGAGGTATGAAATCGAAATTCAAAGATTTTTACCCTGGCAATCAATAGCCTCACTGCTTTTGTTTCCTCTATTTCTAAGATCCCTCTCAGGATGGTGACATCATTGCATTTTCTTCCAAACATATGATAAGATAGCCTAATAAAAGGCAATGTGACTACAGTGCATACTAGTGTATATTTGTAGAGCAGTGGCAAGTACCAAAAGCGCTATCAATTCAAGAACAATGAAAGAACTTACCTGGGATGGTTGCTTGCTTCCCAAGATTAGTCCAACCTAATCAAAACAGTATCAATAGCGATTCTCTTTGCAGTGTTTCTTGAACAAGAGGCCAGTAAGACTATTGGAGATCGTCACGCGTAAACAACACCCAATGACAGGTGCGATAATCTCTCGTTAGTATATTTGGTTGCAACACCGCCTGCTTAAGCACCTATCCGCACTAGCGACAAAATTGTTTATTTGGACAAATTTTCTGTCATCATCAACACTTTACAAGTACGGATGGTTTGTCATGACTCGACAGATTCTGGCCGATGAGAACAAATTTTTAGACGCACCGTCGACAAAATTTGTCCCGGGTAAAACCTTGCCAAAACCGACTAAATAGAGAAAATCGTGATAAATTTGTCGATCATTTATCGTAAACGCCACCACCAGAGTGGTAATTGAACTGAGTTTAGTTTACCAAAAGATTGCAGTGATTGTCTTTATTTTACAACTTCAAACAACTTAAGATTAATCCTGGTAATAACAGTTTAAATCCATAGGCAAATTTTGAGAAGGTCAGACGCTGGATGGGCAAGATACAGCGGTGGAGCAATTTTCCAGTCACTTTATCAGTCCAACAATGAAGCAGTAGATGCGGCACAAGATCCAGAAGTGCCCACTCAAAGCAAAGGGAAAGGAAAAGCTAAATTTAATAAAATTACAGTGAAATGTAGTATCGGTGTTATTTTTGGCTGTTAATTGTATTTGACAGATTTAACAGCTTGGACATTTTTTTAGTGCGGATGTATCAGAGGAGACAAAACTTGTCAAGTCGAAATTTGTCCTTTGATTTTGTCGGGACGATTCTAGATTTGCCTGCTAGTGCGCATAAACTCTAAATAACATTATACAAGTTTGAAGAGAGCTCGATTGTGAGGCAAACTTTTCCCTCATAAGAGGCAACAAAAATCAAAGAAGCAATTAAAAGGCAAACAAAACTTAAAAGATAAATAAAAACAAAAGAAAATTACCACAATTGCAGACGACAGCGCAAAGACAGAAGGTGAGTTATTCAATATCAATATTCAATCCGGATGAAAAAAAAAAAAATTAATCAAACATCACGTATATTTAAAAGAACGAATCGTTTCGCAACTTCTTCTTGTCCAAAGTCAGGCAATATTTGACGGAATAAGATTAAATAAAATCAATGACGAATTTATCCCGAAGTTAAAGACCTGTAGAACTTGGTTATTTGCGTTTTTGTTTTTTAAGCGTTTTCCATTCTCAGATATCTTATATCACGCAATTCGGAGTGCATATAAAAATATCGTAATCCCCAAACTTTGTCCGAAATAAAAACCTTGGTTAACTTTTGAAAAAAATAACTTTCCGAAGTAACAAACCTTTTTTGACATAAGCGACCTTTCCTGTTAGCTTTTACGGGCTTAATTAGACTGTAGACACGTGCAATCGGAGATGGGCTGCAGGGCAGGTAATACGAGTACAATGCATTAGGACTGAAAGCAGATAATTACAGTGGAATCTCAATTTAACCAAATGCCAAGGGACTGACGAAAGTGGTTCGTTATATCGAGGGTTCGTTATATCGAGTTTATGTGGCATACATTTTACTTTAACTTTAGCCGAGCTGAAACTGAAGTATCGTTCACTATGCTGAGGACTTCGTTATATAAAGGTTCATCAAGGCTCCACTGTACACACAAAGTGGTTTGACAGTTAACAGTTTTGAGTTCTGAGTTAAAATTTTATGCACAATAAAGGGTGAAATAAGCCGATGTGAGATGCATCATTTTAAAGGACAGCGGTATCATTTTAGAGCGCCTCGGTAGAGAAAGTTTCTAGAGAATCCGCATCCATAAGTTTGGCGCAAAGCATAAATCGGGAACATTATGTTCTAATGTACATTCTCAAATATCCAGCATACACATTAAAGCCTTACAACAGGGGAATAATTCACTTTTCTTCATTAATTCGTGAATTATCTTTGTTACTCGTGATAAAGACAAAAATTGCAAAATAACTATAATAATAGAAAAGAACAAGACACTACCTCATAAATTCTGGTTCGTCAACGCCTTTTCAGGTTCCCCAGAATAGCGGCGAAAAAAGAATTAAACTGAGTTAAAAGCTTTTCAATTCTTGCAATTTCCTTGAATGGAACACATTAACAGAGATGGATATCTCTTGTCGGCTTAATTGGTTTCGGAAGAAGTGCGAAAGCCATCCGTAAATTGTTGATGTTTTTTTAACAAGGGAATCCTTTTACATGTAGTATTTATAACGAATGGTGAACTTTGAATATACATAAGAATAGAGGAATGCTATTAAAAGGTATAAGAGATTCAAATGAATGAAGGACGAAAATGAAAAAGTGATCTTTTCCAAAGTTTGTTTCATACAGTGTACTTCGAGGAGCGGGGTGAAAGAAAGCTGACTATCTATGTGCCTGATCAAAAGGTAATTGAATGCTGTGTTCCATTAAGATAGAAAAACCCCAATCTGACCTTTGCCAGCAGTACGAGATCTCATTGATCACTGCTTTAAATATCATGGTAATACCTGTCTGAGCGGAGACCTCCATTAGGTGCAATAAAGCACTTAAATTGAGCTTATTTCTGACCCAAAACCTGTCATAAGCGTACACTTCAAGCAGTATTTCCATGAATTATCTAAACTGAGATCTTTTATCTTCAAGGCTAGTTCCTCAAAATAAAACGTTTATTTCCCCGCTCCCGTTTTATGACTTTTGCCGACTCAGGATTGAATTTTAAACTTGCTTTTAATTCTTCTCACATAAAAACATATTCTTTAGCTAAAGTCTTGATCAGTTGTTTCTCAGAATTCAGCAAAAAAGAATTAAAACTATAGAAGAGGGGTGAAACGAAATATTCTCGACTCTAGCCCCAAAGGGATTGAGATTGCTCATGATAACCGCCTCCCGGTTAGCTCAATGGATAGAGCGCTGGACTGTAAAGCGGGAGGTCGAGGGTTCGAGCCCAGGCCGGGCCAACACTCAAGGTCTTAAAATAATTGAGAAGAATTTGCTACCTTTCTGTAACATCAAGAAATGGTTAGATATTCTAGTCTTCTCGGATAGGGACGAATAAATGGAGGTCCCGTCTCCTGCAGGGTTGGGGCAGGAGACGTTAATTTCCCACACACGAGATTACTGTGTGATGGATGTCCTCCCCTGGGGTGGGACAGCAAGTCCACATCAGCTATTACAGCTGCCAATTAATCAACCTGCTGAAACAAATAAATGAACAACACAAATGAACAACAACATGTGAAAAAAGGGTCCGACACACTTCTTTTGGCAATGAAATTGCAGTTGTTTAAAGCCTATTTCATTTCGTAGCTGACGGAGAAAGGTTGATGTCAACTTTTTGTTGGGATCATTGTAGTCTGAGAGATCCTTAATCGCGCGGCCAGATGCGTGAAATTGAATGTTTGATTCAGAGAAGGAAATCATCCTAACAGTTGTCCAGCCAACTAGAGTTTACAGAAAACCGTGGAAGTTTTATAACTTGAGAGCAAATGTGGCCAAAAATCGGACATATTCAAAATATGGTGGCGACAGACAAAAAATCGATTCGGCTAATATGCTCAAGTTAGGTGGGCCTTATGGTGAAACAGACCACTGCACACTTCGCTTGGGTGAATATAGATTTATTTTCGAGAAAATCGATGATAATTGAATTCCGCCAAAATGCTGCTTTTGAACCCCAAAATTTCAGACGAATCTCGGAGCGTCGCGCCACGAATTGAAAGCACTTGGACTGATAAAAAGTACCAAATCTTCAAAAGAACATCAAAACATATGTTGACAGAAATTTGAGCGATCTTTGATCGTTTATTTCCACAATCTAAGTGAATTTATCCGATCTTCTTCGAACTCCGAAAGACTTTTTGGGGAAATGATTCAGTGCGATTTAATCAAATTTTAAATTTGGATAAAATGCGCTGATTTGACGGTGCCGTCAGTTAGTCAAAAGTGTACACACCCACATGCAAACTTGATTGTTTCACATTTTCGTCCAGAAAATAGAGCTGAGGCTTCTGACTAATAGGCGCGCTCTGATTGGCTTGAAGTAAGATCAAAGCAGGGCATTATGCAGCCGCAAAAACTCGTGAAAGCTCGCTTCCAAAAGTTCTCAGTGACATAAAAATATTGCAACGAAATGTTTCCTCGATACATTTCTTCAGATGTTGTTTCTGACTTACCACCTAGTACTAGTAACCTTGCCGAGCACAAGTGAAGAACAATGAAAGTTTTCCGAGTCGAAAATAAAACACCATCAGCACATCTGTGATGCATCCTAAGCATAACAGAACATCTCGCTAATCAAGTGACACAACTGTACTGAAATAATTTTTGAAGGCTGTGAGAATGAAATTTCTCGAATGAACACCCGTGTCACATTTTCTCATAGGGTAACACCCGGTATTTCTCAATCGAGAATGTGGGTAGTACCCAAGTGAAATGATAGTCTGGGCCGTCTGAGCCGTCTGATGCCGCTTATTTGAAGCATCGTCTGGAGCAGCCAATGAAATCGCTTTATGGAATAATCCGCGTTTGCCCGCGAGTAACAAATTCCGCAACGTATCGTCTGGTAAGCCTTCGGCGAGATAGTGGTTGTTCTTCGTGAGGAAATACAATGGCGAAACGTACTCGTATCTCAGATGAACAGAGAGGTATTTTAGAGCGGTTTTTCGAAGGAGGTATGGTTGGAACGGGAACCATGTACAAGGAGATGGTTTTAAAAGCGTTAACGGACACTGGTTTGACGAAGGCACAAGTCGAGGTAAGCTTATGAAATCATTTGGTTAACCTCAGCTGTAGCTTTATACCAGGTTGTGCCTCATTTTATCTCAATAATTCCACAAATCAAACAAAACTAGCAATTCGTACAGATCGTAGATGCATTTATATGTCAATAATAGCCTAACGCTTAAAGTTAATTGGATGTTATTTAGATCGTGATGAGGTACAGTTTCTATACTATCAGACAGTTAACTCTGCTTAAATTACTCAAGCTCAAGTTCATTCACGTTCATCATACATGTGTATTTACATTTCAAAGTAATCCATCGATTTCCGAAATTTAAGGTTTTTATTTGAAAACATAAACATAAGATCCTATGCAAAGACAACATCCAATAAATTAACGCGGAAGTTTTACTGAAATCTGATGACTACATTGACCGTCACCGAAATTATGCACCAATTAATTAAAATTTAGATAGCTCTGAAACACGATTTGACTTTTACTTTCTGTGTTATCCACGTTGCCATTCTTTTATCATAATAATATTTTCAACTGATACCATAATTAAATTTGGCAACAGCTGGTATTGTTTGTAAAATATTTTTCGTCTTTTCCAATAAACTTGCGTGTCTCTTCCCCTGCCTTGATTAGGCTCTTCTATATGCGGGTGGAAGCCAACATGAGCTTATAATTTGTAATTAATGAATAAAGTTTTTTTTATTTGTTTTGTTTTGTTTGTTTGACTACAACTGTACGAATTTAAGATAGTTGTATTATTATTATTAGTGTTTTTATTATGCAAACCCACAAGCTCATTTTGTCAAAGCAAGGTGTCTGTTGTAGGTCTAATAGTAATAATAATAATAATAATAATGATAAAGGAGTTTCAATAAAAGGCGGTTACCGGCGGTCTACCGCTGCCTGTAGGACCTCTTACTGCCGTCTGTTTGGATTTCATTAGTGAAAATAAAAAGTGATTTTAGTGGTCACAGCCGTCTATTAAACCTTCAGTGGCCGCTTATAAGTATTGTTATTGAAACCCCTGATAATTACACCTTTATTTAGACACGATAGTGTTTAGAGCTGAACAGCCTGTGGGGTCTTGTATAAATCCAAATAAACTGTAAATGAGGCAAATTCAAATGATTATGGTTTTTAAGGAGAGGGGAAAACCGGAGTATCCGGAGAAAAACCTCTCAGAGCAGAGTAGAGAACCAACTAACTCAATCCACTTATAAAGCAGGGTCCAGGAATCATACCCGGAACATATTGGTGGAAGGCGAGTGCTCTCACCACTACGCCAACCCTGCTCCCTCTGTCTGTTGTCTAAAGGATATTAAATACTACATTCAAGCATGTATGAATACTGTAACTAGTGGCAAGGCATTATTGCAGTATTTCTCAATAGTTCTGATGCATACCTCCTCTTTCTCCTCTCTTCATTTTTGCTCATGATAACACTTTTATGGTCTTTGATCAAAATTAATATAATTAAAAATAGTTTATGCATGTTTATTCAGTTGTCATATCAGTGGATAATTATTACTAATTTTAGCATAATGAGTAATATAACAATTACACTGAATGATTTTTGCAGAAGTGGATTGGGAATCAGAAAAGAAAAAGGCCACAAGTATCATCTTCTGCAGACGTCACATTAAAAAGAATCAAAGGTGTCAAAGGACCAAATTCTTACAATTTATTTTGTGTTTAATTCTTTAAAACAGGTACTTGTATTAGAAGGAAAATATATTTGATTTACACATACTCAGTCATTTTCTTACAACGCTGATATTGTCATTATTTTTCATTTCACTCCTATTTTATCCATAGTTACTACATTGTATAGGTACAGTCAGCTGTGACTTAATGTAAGTTATAAGTAGGAATTATCATTAAATACAGCTGTAGATATGGCCCTGGGTTCAAATACTTTTTAAAGCAGGGATATAAACGATATTGTTAAAAGATGGAAATTGACAGTTCACAGACAGGTTTATAATAATCCATTACAACAGATTTTTAAGACCCTAGAAAGTTTTCCAGCCTGGAAAATCAAGTGCACAGCTGCCTATTTTCCCCTGGCTTCCAGCTATTATCTACATTCCTTCTCAAACCTGAGTTTTTGGTTTCACGTTTGTTTTTATGTACACTATACTCACATGTAAATCGATAGCAACACTGCAAGGATCACAAATTTCTCAAATTAATTCAAAGTTTGCTGTTTCATGTAATGGTTATGAGTTCTTGTAAATGCACAATGTTTATGCGGGAGGTCAAGGGTTCGAGCCCCAGCCGGACCAACACTCAGGGTCTTAAAAATAGTTGAGAAAAATATGCTACCTTTCTATAACATAAAGAAATGTTTAGATATTCTAGTTTTCTCAGACAGGGACAATGAAATGGAGGTCCTGTCTCCTGCAGGGTTAGGGGCCAGAGATGTTAGTTTCCCACGCACGAGAATACTGTGTGATGGATGTCCTCCCTTGGGGTGGGATGGGTGGTAAACAGGACCCCCACTGATACCAGTGTTTACAACACTGAAGGGGCTATCCTGTATATCTACTCTACTCTCTTCCAGATAGGAGGGGGTCTCAGGACAAATATGTGTATACATACATACCAAGTACAAGTTGATCCAGCACTGCCTGACAAATGACTAAAACCTGTATAATGGGTTGTAAGTAATGTCAGTTGTATACAACCCATTATGTTGTATAATGCTTAATATCATGATTAAGTGTTGTTACTGCTTGACATCATAGCTATTAATATTAGGAACAATGGTTTTGATTTGTGTTATTGTAGCCTATAAAAATAATTTTTATCTCACTCAGACATTCTTTTCAGAACTGCTCTAGCTTACATGAAGTTTTGGAAAGGAATCAGGCCTTTCATTGATACCTTGACATTTTTCAAGTGGACAAACATAGGCTTTGTTGCAGATTACAATACAATATAGTTATTTTGAATCATCAATGTGTTGATAGCTCATTGTTGGGAAATGACTGATCTTTAATTTAGTAATCAGTAAGTGTTATGTGGCTGTAAGGTGGTCTTGACTGACATCACTGCATGTGATTAGTGCACTTGGTTATATATCTTTCATGAATCATAAATTATATGTTCTTTTACTGAGCTGCAGATGAATGTAAAGGTCTTACCTACCAACAGAAGAATAAGAAAGCATCTGAAAAGTGGAGAGAAAGAAGTGACATGGAGAAAAAAGAGTTTGTGGATTCTGCAAAAGTTTATAAAGAATTAAATGTCAAAGTATCAGAACTCATGGAGGAGCAGAAGAGAAAACTAATTGATAGACACAGAAAGAAACTTTTGGAAGAGGTACTATTAATACAGCTATGTATGTTCACCCTGATAGAGTTAAGTTGCCTACCTTCAAAATACATTAATACTAACAGTAATTATGAATTATTCATATTGAGCATTTTCTTGGGGGATTTAAAAGAAGTGTTTTTGGTTTAGACCTATATCTTAATAATTAAGACTGAAGATAATATAATCTTTTTAATTGCCTTATTTTATTGCATGTATAGATCCTGGTTCTTGAAGATTTGGGTTGTCAGACATCCCCATTATATCTGGATATCAGTGGTGAAGTGTACAACCTTGGATCTTGGGCTGGAACAGCATTTCTTGCAACTAATCAAGAGATAAGCATAAAATTTCGAGAATATTTTGGTAAGAAAGACAATATTTGCTTTCAAACAGTGAAATTTTATGTGACAAGTTCGCCATAATTATTTACTTTGAGTGAGGTTAAGAATATGGAATCGAGTGTACTGGTTTGCATTTTAAACCAAAGATGGCATCTGCAGCCAATATCCTATTTGTGGATTGTGGCCATATAATAGATGATAGGTTCTTAATCAACCCTTGATCAACCCTTTTCCTCCCCAGTCCTGCCTCTCTCTCGTTTTATGGTGTACAATAATTTGTGTATATTTTCTAGTGTTTGATTGCCCTCACCTTAGCAGGCAATACATTAAGATTTTAATTAAGCAATTACCCTATATGAGTTACCCTTACAAACAGAGCACTGTAGATATTTCATTCACTGATTAAGGTTTGCCATTTTGTGGGAAATCTGGAACATAAAACATCCTTTTTGTGGGTGTTGGTGGACCTCGTGAAGTGCCCATTAATGGAAGCTAAGAACTATGAAAAATGAACAGCACAATTTGGCACTTTTGTTTCAAGCAAGGGAGCATGTCTTCAAGAGCTGCGTCAAAGATGATGTTAATAAGTAAGATCAAGATGCTGACACTGCTGTGCTCTTAGCAAACAGGATAATGTCTTGATTGAGTCACCTATATAACAATTTTGCCATCTATCTTAGATTCTGAGACAAGGAATTTCAGTGAGGGGTTGCATCTCATGGGACTACAGTACAAAATCCCATTTGACAGGGGCTCGTTTTGATACCAAGAATAATTTATTTATAAGTACTCCAGAGTTTTTAAACATTAATGTTGTAGCTGTTGTAACTTTTTCAAAATTAAGGTACATGTATGTAAGTTGAACCACATACAAGTGTATGGGCCTTTAATAGAATCCTCATGTGAAACTTACATGTAGCTGCCATTCATATCTTGTTTACATATTAAGTCTTTCGTTTACTTTCTGTTTTATAGGTGCAAATAATCAGCAATTTACTATTGCTCATGTGCAAGATCTTTTCAACAAGATTTACAGTAAGTATTTAAAAAACTGCAGAAGTTGTCATTAAACAACTACGTTTTGTATGTAACTAACGGTTTGAGTTACAAATGGAATGTACTAAAGGAATGTAAATTTCAGTTTAATGCATGTATGAGTTATTTCAGAAATAGAACTTTTCTGGTTTAGTTAAGAAACAGAATTAATTACAGTGCGATACTGCTTTCCGTGGCCACCCAACAAACATTTTTGCAAGTTAGCCACCGATCAAGGTCTGCGAATTTCATTGACATATGCCTCCGTAGAAAGTTTCGACATGGAGCAACCAAATGGAGGCATGCCTGTCAATCAAATTCACACACCCTGATTGGCTAGCTTGTAAAAATGTTGGTTGGTGGCCACAGTAAGGCATGTTGCACTTTAAAACTAAAACTCAACTCTTAGACATTTTGTGACCTACAGCAAGTTATGATTATTATTAAGTGATGCTTGTGGTAAACCTAGCAAAGTTCCATATTTGAAAGGTGGATTTGAGGTCCATGGTCTCCTAGAAGGCATTCCCCTCAAGAAGCCATACAACTATGGGCGGATTCAGCTCAAAGAGATAATGCTGCGTACAGACAACATTCATTTTACCATTACATCCACTTCAGCATGTACATCTACTTTAGCATCTACATCTAATCCAGCACCTACATCCATTTCAGCATCTACATCCACTTCAGCACCTACATTTACTTCACAGGGTTCGTACGGGTCCTGGAAATCCTGGAATTTTATTATCATATTTTCCAGGACTGGAAAGTCCTGGAAAAATACTGCTGGTCCTGGAAAGTCCTGGAAATCTGTTAAACTGAATAAAGTAATAAAATTTTCACAAAAAAGTAAAATGAGCAAATGTTCTTGAGTATTATTAAATCGTTCGCGTTTATGGTTTTGACCGCATAACTATTTCTCTTTCGTGTTTTTTCTCATTACAAAGTCCCTTCTGATCTTGTCACTGACTAGATAACATGCGGGCTCGAGTATAACAATGGATAGAAGGCTCGTGTATCATCATAAGCTCATGCGCAGTAGTAACCTTGATACATGCATGATTTTGTAACTTGGAGAATTGTAACATCTAATCAGTACATGGGCGTCTTTAGTTTTAAACGTTTTTATTCCGAAATATGCCTGGGAAATGCTTCTTTAGTGACCGATGGTTAGAAAACGCTTCCTATAAATTGTGGCTGGAACGTGACGTTGACAAGTTTAAAGCAAAATGCAAAGTTTGTATGAAGGCGTTTGATGTATCAAACATGGGAGAATCGGCGTTGAAAAGCCATGAAAAGGGAAAGAAGCATATTTATCTTATGGAAACGCAACAAAGAAATACAACCGGCGACATAAGAAACCTTTTGTCGAACTGCTCTTCCACTGCCCCTCGAAAAGCTACTGAAAGTAGTAACTCTACTTTGACTGTATCAAGTAGTGGTGCTAGTACAACAGCAGGTATGTCGGGGTTCGTGACAAGGAATGATACTTTAACTGCAGAAGTTTGGTGGGCCCTAAAGGTGAATAGCAGTCATTATTCCTACAATTCCTGTGCAGATATAAACTTCTTAGTGCAGCAAATGTTTCCAGACAGTGACATTGCAAAGAAATTTACCTGTGGGGAGAAAAAGGCTTCTTACCTTTCTTGCTTTGGTATTGCACCACATTTCAAGAGTCTTCTGAAGGAGAAAGTCAAATCTTCAAATGGATATGTGCTTTTGTTTGATGAAAGTTTGAATCATGAACTGCAAAAGAAGCAGATGGATTTCCATGTTCGCATTTAGAATCATGACAAAGTTGAAACTCGCTATTATGATTCACAATTTCTTGGGCATGCCAGTGCAGAAGATATGCTTGAAAAGTTTCATTCTTGCAAAGAGGACTTGAGCTGTAGAAATTTAATTCAACTCTCTATGGATGGGCCTAAGGTGAACTGGAAATTTTATGAAATGGTAGAGCAAGAATTGAAGAGGGATTACAGTTGCACTCTCCTTAACACAGGGAGTTGTGGTATACATATTGTGCATGGAGCTTTTAAGGATGGTTGTGATGCAGCTGGATGGACGGTGCAGAAAACTCTTTCAAGTCTTTACTGGCTGTTTAAAGACAGTCCGGCTCGAAGAGAAGACTACATTAAAGTAACTGGTAGTAGTGTATTCCCCCTGAAATTCTGCCAGCACCGGTGGCTGGAGAATGTGTCAGTTGCCGAGCGAGCACTTGAAGTGTGGCCTCATATTGTCAAATATGTTAATGCTGTTAAGGCAAAGAAAGTTACTGATCCCAAATCCAAATCTTATAAGACCATCAGCGGTAGTTGCTGTGATCCCTTGATGCCTGCAAAGATCGCCTTCTTCGCATCAGTGGCAAAACAGATCAATCCTTTTCTCACAGCATTTCAGACTGATAGACCTATGCTGCCATTCATGAGTCTTAGTTTGTACACTTTGTTGAAATCATTGCTTAATAGGTTTATCAAGAGTGAACTTGTAATTGAGGCAACATCTCCTTTGAAGACCCTGAAGTTGAAGCCTACTGATAAAGAACAGCAGTTAGACTACCAGAAAGTTGATGTTGGCTTTGTGGCACAACAGATGCTGAAAGAAAAGTCTGGGAAATTGAGTGAAAGGCAAGTTCTTCAATTCAGAATGGAATGTAAAGATTTTCTTGCAAAAACAGCTTCTAAACTGCTTGACAAAACACCAATAAATTATCGACTGGTAAGGAATATGTCTTGTCTGGATCCAAGGCTAATGGCATCAGAGAAAGAAGGATGTGTTAACAAAATGAAAAGAGTTCTTGCAATTCTTGTGGAAGCCCACAGATTAAAGGCTGCTGAGTGTGATGAGGTGATATATCAGTTTGGACAGTTTCTGGATGAATGTGCAGGTAATCCTGACTTTCAAGATTTTGACCCTAGTGAACCCTCTTCAAGAATTGACACACTGTTGTATGAACACATGGCTGGTGATAAGCAACTGACGAAAGTGTGGAGGGTCATTGAATTACTGCTGCTAATGTCTCATGGTCAAGCCACAGTTGAAAGAGGCTTTTCTGTAAACAAAGAAGTGGCAGTTGAGAACCTGTCAGAGAGATCATTTATTGCACAGAGGATTATTCATGATCATATTGAATCAGTTGAGGGCCTTGCCAATGTAAAAATCTCAAAGCAACTTCTTATGTCATCTGCTGGAGCGCGACAGAAGTATCTTTCCTATCTAGAAGAGCAGAAGAGAATTAGAGTGTCCCAGGAAAAAATGCTTAAAAGAAAGGCGACAATGGATGAGATCGATGTGCTTAAGAAGAAGAAACGGCAGTTTGAAACTGATGTAGAGGCTCTTTTAAAGACTACAGATGAATTTGCTGATAAGGCTGAAGATTCAAGAAACCTTACTTGGGTTGCCAAATCAAACAGTTTGCGAAGATCTGCCAAGGAAAAAAGGGCAGCCTTGAAAGACATGGAAGAGCAGCTGGATGGAAAGCTTCAACAGCTCAAAAATGATTAACCCTGTCAATCCCAAGATGTGAATATTAATTCTACTTACTATCGGCCACGGATTTTTTATGTTACTTCTGAGAATTTAGTGTGCAATCAAAGGACTTCATATTTTATATTTTTCTTATAATTCTCATTTGTATGTCTGATAATTTGTTGAAATTAAAGTAAGTAGAAATGAATAATTATTTGTCTCTTCTGAGAGTGAAAGGGTTAAGGTGAATTTTGGAGTCCTGGAAAAATCAATCCGAAGCCTGGAAAAGTCCTGGAAAAGTCCTGGAAAATTGTTTCTGAAAAAGGGTACGAACCCTGACTTCAGCATCCATGTCTACATGTACATCTGCCACTACTTCAACATCTACATCTACTCCATCAATAATCACCTGCAGTGCACCTGCAACATGCTCTGTTGATATCGACTATTCCAGTGCAGCTGGCATTCAACATGTTTTGACAAAAATATGTGGCATAGAAGCAGCAAAACATGCACTGGGTGGGGGAAGGATTGAAGAAGAGGAAGTGTTGGTAGTAGATTTGTGCCTTTCAGCTCCAGAAAGGCTGACCCTGTATGCTTCCTGTACCCACCTCTTTACACCAGATGCCTGGTTATCTGTTGGTGTGAGCATTAAGCATTCTGATGAGGCAACAAGCTTGGTCTTACCCATCTACACAACAGTTGATGAGCAATTCTGGCTTTTTCACACCATCTCAAAGCCAACAAGAATTGTGAAATCAGTCAGTACCACCAAGATCGGAGGTCACTGGCTTGATCTTAGGTGTGATGGCTGTTATGATGTTTTAAATAATGATCAAGTACTGGGAAAGAACATTATCCGCACTGCCCATGGCCCTCTTTACTTTGAGTGTTAATTGTGCAAATTTGGATTCTGGGGAGCCATTTTGTTAACCAGGAGCCATTCGCTCTGTTATTTTAGTTACACTTAGTCAACAAGGATTGTGTACTGGATAAAAAGGGCTCAATTAAGGACCAAAACAGTTACAGTAATTACTTCCTTGAAGACATAGCTTTTGCTAGAATGTTATGAATAATTTGTTGTTTTTCTACTGAGGCCAACTCAAAACCAAAATTCAATACTAATTTTTTACTTAGATATGCAAACATTTGTAAGTAGCAAGCAGAATTGTCGTGAGTGAAAGTTGTCTAAAGTTCCATCATCTGCCTTAGTTGAACTCTGAAGGAAGTCTTAGGGTAATAATTTACTGTAAGTAACTTTAAGGTATTTTTTGCAGTCACAAATTTGATTAATTAAAATTAATTAAATTAATTTCCTGAACATTTCACGGATAACTTTAAAAACCCCCGATCTGGTTCGAAATCAGGCCAGATTGCTGTATCGAAGTTAGGTCAATTTAATTCCATAGAGATAGAACCAAAATGCGACTGTTCATTCAGATCATGCCACATTAGACCAATCAATGGAAATGAAATCATCGATCAGTTTAGCTACAGTACAATAAAATGTTAAATAGTATAATCTAAGTGAAAAGAATGACCCAATATTGATTCTAGAACCTAAGTGATAATAATTAGCCTAAGAGAATACACTCTTGATTGAAATACGAAGACCAAGAGTATTATGCTTGAGCCAGAAAGTATTTTTGTTAATGAAAGTCATGTAACCCTTTAAGCATACTTTTGAATGTTAACTCTATAGTTCGTTTTCAAGGAATTGCTTTTTCTTGTGCTTTTATTTGCTTTTTCTTTAAATGCCTTTAAGGTTATATTGATTTTAATGTTTTGTCATGTGTAAATTTTAAAACGTCTAAATATAACATCAGAAATAGTGAAGCTACACTGGGGAAAGGCCTTTTTGGAACTGATGTTTTTCAGTTTTCTTTTTTTAATCGTATTGTAGACCTGTGGAATTGTCTTCCACTACACTTTAGAATGATTGAATCTTTCTCATCATTTAAGAACAGTATTAATGAATTTTATCAAAACAAATTTAATGGAAATAAGGATAGATTTTTATAATTAATTAATAATTATTGTCATGTTAATTATACTATTTGAGCTACTATATTATACGTAAAAAATTTTTTTCTTTTCATCGAGGCAGTTTATTTTTATGAGGAATCTTCGAATTCTGTATAAACTGACCTAATTATTCAGATCTTGTGAATTTTTTTTTTTTAATAATCGTTAATTTATCTTTAATTTGTATATTATGTTAAGACCTGTATAATTAAAATTGAGTATATTAAAAAATTAAATTAAATTGTTACTGCGGACGTGTCACGTATAGGATTAAAACGACACAACATTTATCTTTAATGCTCTCCACTGAACAAGTTTCATCCCAGTATAATAAGTGTACTTCACCAGGACCCAACTTATATGGTTTCTATTCTTATGAAACGTACCCATAGTAAAGTCGCTTTGAATTTGGTGATTCGTTCCAAATTATTTCACAACCATAAAATATCGTCGGTTAATTGATACAAATCACCTTTGAGGGAAAATTTCCTCGGTTTCTTCTCTAATTCTTTTCTGATAGCAAATATCTGCTGTTTTTAAAAAAAATTGAATTGTACTGTATTGAATTAATTATATTCAATGTGAGAGCAATCGTGCGTTCGGAGAAAAGAGAGAGGCAAATCACTGATGGGCACTAATAGCTTTGACCTTAGTTTGAGTTGAACAATCAACTCTGATTTTACAGTTACGAAGGTAACTACACTTGCTAGGGAGATTATTTTTAGTAGTATTTAATTTTTATTTCTTTTTTGGATAGATTGTAAAGATTGTGTGATAACTGTCAATCATACGGTTGTTCATGACTTTTTTGATGAGGTATTTTACGTCGCGCCAATTTTGAGCTTGTCGCTTGTTTTCAAAGATGGAACACTTGGCAGGTCTGAATGCGACCTTTTAAAATTCAGCTGTGAGATTTTGGATGCCACGCTCAGAGATCGTATGGCGACAACCATCATCCAACGTGTATCGTTAATAACTGCAATGTATTATGTCATAAATACATAATGTCTGATACTGAGTCGTCGTTGCAAACACAGGACCTAACTTTAGATATAGGGTGGGTGAAGAGCAAAGAAAATGACTGATAAAACAGGGTTGAGTGAGCCACCGGCTACCCCCAAATTTCATATATTTAGAAAATATAAACAGAATAACGAGGTTGATTTCGCGAGGTTCCAGTGATTATCTGTACACCCCGCACTAACAGGCCGGTTAATGACCCCAATTTTCCGAAAATTAGAAAATAGCAGAAAACGGGGTCGTTCTCGCGAAGTTTCCAGTGATTACCTATACCCCCCACTAAAACACCGGTGAATGACCCCAATTTTCAGACATCTAGAAAATAACGAAAAACAGGGTCGAGTGCAGAATTTTCCAGTCATTATCCATACACTCCGCACTAACACACCGGTTAAGGACCCCAACTTCAGATATCTAGAAACTAACAACAAAAAATGGGGTCGATTTCGGGAGTTGCCAGTGATTACCCATACTCCCCGCACCAACACTCTGGTTTAGTGACCCCAATTTTCAGATATGTAGAAAATAGCAACAAAAACCGGGGTCGATTTCGCGAGTTTCCTGAGTGATAACCTGTACACCACGCTTTAATGCTCCGGGCCCAATTTTCAGATATTTCAGTAGAAAATAACAACAGAAAACAGGGTCGATTTTGGGAGTTTCCAGTGATTACCCATACACCTCGCACTAAAACACCGGTTAAGGACCTCAATTTTCAGATATCTAGAAAATAACAACAAAAAATGGGGTCGATTTTGGGAGTTGCTAGTGATTACACATACACCCTGCACTAATACACTGGTTAATGACCCCAATTTTCAGATATTTAGAAAATAACAACATAAAACGGGGTCGATTTCGCGGCACCTCGCTTTATCACACCGGTTAATGAGTTTGCAATGCTTAATTTTCACATGGAGACTTCTGTTAGCTACAGTTTGTATAGAATTGAAATAACAACAAAGAACGGGGTTCATCTCTCGCGTTTCTGGTGACTAGCGATACACCCCACATAACTGACATCGCTTAATAACACCGAATTTTCAGATATGACTAAAAATTATGACCGTTAGTTTTCAGCGCTTATCTCAACAGAGGGTCTGAATGGGGGGGGGGGGGGGTCCACTTGTCAGTTAATATTCAGTCACTTAGTCGGTAGTATTTTTCGCCCTTTGTCGCTAGTCGGTTAAGCAGCACGACGGGTTTGACCGGTCCAGTTTGTAACTTCTTGGATAATGTGGACTGAAATGTGCAAAAAGGGCCTGTTTTAAGTACTCCATTTTCAAATACTTGGAAAATGATTGAAAGTGATAACCTATATACCCTGCATTAGGCGATGGTTTAACACCGATTTTTAAATCTTTGGAAAACTATCGTCAGGGACTCGATTTTGTTTGTTCAACTGCAGAAACTGGGTCATTAGGCCACTTGGGTAGAAAGGGACTACCCGCAGGTCAAAAAGAACGTTGTCCTAGCCTCTTGAACCATTTTAGACAGAAGGGTCACTTATCGGTATCTAATCTACTTTGGCTATTCAGGCACGTTCGATATCTTAAAAAGTTTGAGGGTTTTCAGTGTTGATTCTGTAGAGTCCAGGCAGATAGTTTGGTGTTTGGAATTACAGTTTTATTGTAATTACAGCTAGTAATACGCTAGGGCTGTGAATTTATCAATTAGTATCAAACCGCAAATGGACAAAAGAATGTTACATGCATATTCGCAAATGTATATGCACTACTGATAGTAACTGTTTTTTTTTGAATGTATAAAATTTTTAGAATTACATTGATTTATTGAAATAGTACAAGGTTGTGATGTACTTTGCAAAACTAGTCTCACTAAAAAGTAACTGAAAAATATGCATAACTTTGGAAGCGCGGTGGCCTCATGGTTAGTGCTCTCACCTCTCCGGATTGAGTGGTCCGGGTTCGATCCCTGGCCGGGGACATTGTGTTGTTTTCTTTGGCAAGATCCTACACTCTCACAGTGCCTCTCTTCACCCAGGTGAATAAATGGGTACCAGCGAATTTAATTCTGGGGATAACCCTGCGATGGACTTGCATCCCATCCAAGGGGGAGTAGAAATGCTCTTAGACATTTCTTGCTACAAAAACCGGAGTTGAGCGCCTGCCTCAATGAGCCACTTGGCTTGAATCAGGCTTTACTTAATGCATAACTTTGAAACGGTCATTATTACTTTAATTATTGGTCAAAGTACTCATCATTCCACCCCCTTATAGGTGTGCTATGACACTCAAGTCCTCAAAGAGACTAAAGTCATAAAGATTTTCAACGTCGATTGGTGTTTCTATTTCAACTTCACTGAAATGTAAGTAGGTTTCCTCAGGCTCTTCAAAAGTAGGAAAAGTAATCGAGTCTCCACACATACATCTCAGTAACTTTAGGTTCTTTTTGTAGACATCAACTTTCTGTTGAAGGAGTGACCGCAAACCTCCATTGACATTTTCCCCATCCAAGTAAGAAGTGATGACATTTATTTGCTCAGCAATAAACGTGAAAAATCGAAGCATTTCTTCTTTCACCAGGGTCTGTTCCTCCTTACATCTGTCTTCCAAAGACATCAAGTGTACCAACTTTTTCTTTATATCAGCTGGCACATTGTTGGTATGATTTGAAAAATGAAGTTCACAGTATAGGTCACCGCCTGGATCTTTAATGTCCTCAAACGTGACTACCTCATCTCCCATCAGTCTATTCAACGTGGCATTAGGCCCTGATTCATTGAATTGACCACTTTGTCAATATGATTGGCCAATTTTATCGCAATGGCTTGGCCATCTGAAATGAAAGACTCAATTAATAACCTGAAAGTTCTTGTATTTCAAAACGCAATCTTGGAAGCCACCACATTTAGAATAATCTAATACATTTTGTATATCCCCTAGTCTCTTAAGTCGGACTTTGCAATGAAGCTGAAAGACGACAATCAATACTTGGCACTCTACTAAGTCTTTAGTTCATGCAAAGGAATCTACTGTTAACCTACACAACTTGACAACTGTGTCTGTTCATGCACATCAATGAAAATGGAAAGCGTTGTGGAGGTCATAATTACAGTTGAGTTGGAGGAATTCTTCGTTTTCTGTGTTATAAATATCTAACTACTCAAACACTCAACTCTCTTGTCAGAGAATGATATCCTGACCTGGTGAAACCAGCTCAATGATGTTTGAGACTGCATCTTACATAAAAAAAGTAAAGACCTGCATATTTTGCTTTTAACTCCAAGAAAAAAATTCTTTCTGATGCCATCTTGTGTAATCTCATTACTTCAATGTCCCGCTTATTTTTACTCAATCGCTGCTGTGTAGTTCGAAAGGTAGCATCGCTTTCTTGCCAGCGTAGTCTGATGCCATGCTTTTTCTCCAACCCCAAAAGGGTCTTCTCATTCCTAAAAAAAAAAAAAACGGTGCTCAGACTCAGTGCAATATTAGAAAGTTCAGCATGCAAACAACTTAACATAGCTTGTTAAATAAAACAACCGTCTGTTGAGGTAGGCCAGTTCTTGGAACCTTCCAGTCTACTCTGATGTGTAAACATTGTTTTTACTCCATAAACAGCTGTGACCAGTTTTGTGAACCACTTTCTGGTCTTTCCTTCTGTAAAGCTACACAAAAACTGAAAATACCTTGACATTTTTCTCTCCAGCATGTCTACTTGGGAAGGTTCTTGTTCTTTAGCATATGCAATCTGGGATTTTAGTTTAGAAGCTGTCACCAAAAGCTCAACATAGGTTTCATCCCACTGAAGACACAAATCTAGAACAAATATTTACAATGTACTAGTAAATACTAACATGCTAGAGACGGATGCTATTCTACTGCAACAATTTACTATCAATGGCACTAACATTTAATACTAGTACTTACAACGTACACGTAAATGAAGTCAAATCCTGTTCAGTTCACAAGCTTAAGGGCCTTAGAATCACAAGATCATGCTGTTGGAGGATGACACTTCCCGTTCACGTTTCATTGATAAGGTCACTGGGAGTTCAGTGCCTGATCCTAACAACCCTTACATTCATTTGTACTTTTGCAATTGACAACCTTTATTTACAGTATAACATACCTTTTTCTCTTGGGACTATCTCTGACATTTCATTGTCCATCCACTGCTTTACTGTGTCCAAGTCACACCCATCTGAAAAATAAATACCAAAACACTGCTCACAAAATGCAGTTACTTTATTTCATTCTGATGCATTCAAGTTGGCACTCCAATAGATTCAAAGAGAGTAATGTGGCCCCTATTGTCTATACATGTGGTACATGTAGTAATCCAGTATAATGTGGACACAATTATTTTTTCTTGTGGAGAATATCTCCCTATGTTTGATTCCAATTGCTTATGCACTTTAACGTTTTGAAGTAAGATGAAACTGATAGATCTGTAAAGTAATTGTGGTTTTAATTTTCACTTTCAATCTCCTGAAGACAGAAAACTTAATTTTGTCAAAATTAACATTAACAATCAGAAAATCATATTATATTCTAATCACACTGAAATGATTATAAAATATTTTGTAACTAATCTAAATAATCACAAAACACAGAATAGGAGCAGGCATCTCGTTTATTGATGCAGCGAGCGCAAAGCATTACAAAAACAGCATTATAGTTTTCAAATTGTAATGTGTACTCCAAGAAAGTCAGCAGCTTAATAGTCAATTTCTAACTTCAGCAGTTGACTCTCTTTTGACAGCATGTTACTAGCATTTAAAGTGCTCTGTTGTTGTTTAATAATAGTTTAGTTTCTTTTTGTTTTCAATTGAAGAAACTGTTATTTTCATGGGCCACACTGACAAAGCAATCACCATTAGCATACATTGAGCCTGGCAACAAAAAAAAAATGTACCATATACCTGGTAATGCAATAATAAGTTTTCTAATTTCTTCACCAACTGTAGACAGCAAAGTTGATGCCTTCTTTAATCTTGCTATCATAGTTGGAACTGCAAGAAAAATTATTTTACAATTTGGGACAGTGGAAATGGGTATTATTAAAATAAAAACTAAGGAGGAGAAGAAAAATATACACACAGTCATGTTATCGACAAGAGAGAAATAATCTTGAGAAGGAATTTGTTATTCATACCAAATCTGTAAAACAAGTGTTCACCATAATGCAATGAAGCATCAGTGAGAACATCAACTCTTTTATCAACAGACATTTCTTTAGTGATGGTAGAGAACTGACGCAGATAAGACCAAAATCTTTCAACACCTTCACCATCTGTCAATCCAATATTGGGTGTTCGCCTTGGACTAAACTGGACCTGGAGTTAACCATAAATCTATCAATAATAAGCAAATGTCGGGTGGCTACTGACAATGACTACTGAACTAAAATAATTATGTAAATGTACAGTGTATTATCATTACTATCATTATGCATTACTGTAGTTGTTTTGACTCTCAAAAATACTCTATTAGTTTTTAAATACAAGGACGAAGTATGGTCAAAGTTAGAGAGAATTTCTTAATCACACAATTCACAAAATAACATCAAGGAAACCATATCATCCACTTCCCAAACCATCTTAATTTGGAGTTACCTAACAAGAGGCTTTGTGTCCGTAACAATGAAATATTGGTATGGCAAGGCTTACACCAGATAACAACTCCTCTTGGGCACTATTCTAAAGACATAGAAATAGTACAAAAATAGGTTGGGGCGTATTTGTCATGCATTCAGACTGGCATGAACGGGAAGTGGATAGGGGTAAGGGGGTGTAACATTGTTAAATGAAAAAAAACAAAAACATCTCCACATGGTACTGACCTTCAAGTGACTTGACAATATGCTTTCAATGTCATACATAAGAACAACCTTCAGGGAATCTGTTGTGATATTTTCCCTCAGCTTCTTAAGCTCGTAAACAGAGTATGATATCCTAGGAAAAGAGAAAAAATTGATTGCCATATAGTAAATTTAAAAACCCATTCAAAGTGTGATACACCTGGAGCAATTAATGGTTTTGTGTTATGTAAGGTTATTGAGGTAAAAAAAAAATTATAAAAAGCCAAAAGTAACATAATGGTGCAAAAGTGTTGAACGTCACCACAGTACACTTCAAATCAGTAATAACAAATACATATATGTTTTGGTAGCGGAAGGCAAAAATTGAGAATTCCACCCAGATGAAGTTCTACCAATACTGCTTTTTCCAGTTATTCCCTTTCAGAATTTACTCAACAGATGACATGAAAGAAGCATTATATGAAAAAGAATAAGAAATTAATTACTGCCTGCCATGTATAGAGTCAAGCACATTGTAATTTCAGCAGATTACTGAAATCTTCAATTATAATATTTGCATAAGTTTTTTTACATCCAAACCAATGAAATGAATTGTATAAATGTGAGCCTGTTCCACATGGTTTTATTATTATATATATGTAGTATATATTTCACATTCTAAATTATTTTCAAACTCTGGAAAAATTCTATTTTTTGGTGAGTAATCCTAGCATGAAAAAATCAGCAAGCATAAATTCGCATTCATTTCACATGGATTTTGTGACCCAAATGCTGAAAGTTTGGAAAAATATCAGCACATTTTAAATGCACCAAAACCTTACAAAAATATGAATTCACCTCTCACCTTTCACCATGTTTAATGTTTAACATGCTCTTCGGGAAATCATGCCTGCAGACTCTACCAAATACACCTTTCTCATCAAAAAGTCGATTCTTCCCTTTACTTCTAAGGGCAGGGAGGACTTCACCTGCATGGAATCTATTACACTCCTTGGATATATCACATAAATTATGTATCAATGTTATTATACGCAATATCTGTTTATATAACATGTGCAGATCACTACCACCTAAATTTGACACAATTGGCATAATGATACCTATAAATGGGAGTTCTTACCAAAGATCAAAATCATAATAACAGTTATCTGATTATTAACAATAATTTATGCCTTGAGCCACTTTAACAATCATACTATTAAGGCATTGATCTCAACTGAAAGTTTTTAGATACTATTTCATTAAAGCAGTAATCTTTCTATGTATAGCTTGGTTGAAATGACGCCTTGAGCAAACTCTCAACTAGAGGCACTCTCCTCTCTTATTTATTTAATCACTTTCACCAGAGTGTGGTGAGGGTCGCACAACAGAGCGAGGCTCCAAATTAAGTGCGCCCTATATCCCACCCATCCCACCCCAGGGGAGGACATCCATCACACAGTAATCTCGTGTGTGGGAAATTAACGTCTCCTACCCCAACCCTGCAGGAGACGGGACCTCCATTTATTCGTCCCTATCCGAGAAGACTAGAATATCTAACCATTTCTTGATGTTATAGAAAGGTAGCAAATTCTTCTCAATTATTTTTAAGACCCTGAGTGTTGGTCCGGCCGGGGCTCGAACCCTCGACCTCCCGCACAACAGTCCAGCGCTCTATCCATTGAGCTAACCGGGAGGCTTTTTTTTTTCACTTTGAATTAATTTATTTAACTGTAGAAGCCTTTCCAGTCAATCCAGATTAGTAGGATTATGTCAAAGAATTCCCATACTGACTCCCTAATACATGAAGAGCACTCTAGAGGACAAATTCCAAAATATACCTGATCCAAAGATTTTTGTCCACAGTGTGGGTAATTGTCAACAAAATTGTCTACATCATCCTGGTCACTAAACAGTAGATCCCCATGTCTTGATGAAATTGTATTCCCACCTTTTGCTCTATTTCTTGCTAGACCAAAGCAGGCATCAATACTTTCAATGAGCACACCATTTTTCTGGGGTAAGATGAAAAAAGGTAATAATTAGATTTTTTTTAATCACATTGTCTAAATATGTTCTGAATAAAATTGTCCTTTACTGGAAGTGCTTCAGGGATACAACAACTCCTCACACTCACTCATGGCCCAGTGTGCCACATGGCACATAGGGCTTCAGTATTAAAGGGCTCTCCACTGCTGGCAATCCTGTGCCTTAATTTGTCTAGCTCACGGAAACACCAAGAAATGGTAATTACCTTTTCCTTACTGCAGGGTTAATAGTAAAGTCAATTTTATAATGAGCTGAAACACAAAATATTACTATGAAATCACCTCAAAACACTCAATAATGACAACTACCCCCACTAAATTTCAAAGAGATTGCATAAAGTGAGTTACCATCAGCCCTGTTATCATGACAATCACTGTACAATGTTTTTACAGTCAAATAGAACTTGGCATTAACTGTTGCCTAATGAGAAACAGCATGAAGGAGGCTGGCAGACCACTAATAATAACAAAATAATTATGTAGAACTTACTTTGGGACACAAGGGGCAGTCAGCACCATTGTAGAGTACTGGCACAAAGGAGTCCAAGTACCTTAGCTTGTACTTGAAATATCTATATCACATGTTACAAGATAACATTAATTTAGGTTGCTACAATGTATAACATAAATTCTAGGTATATTTTAAAAGAAATATACCTAATATATTGCAACTATTAAATTAATAACTGCATGAGAAAATTGAATTACTCCACATGAAAACTGACAAAACTGACCAAAACGAGAACTAGCCAAGCAAATCATATATTTATACTGATGCTTATTGGTTTCTTTAACTTGGAGTAAGTAGGAGCTCCACTACCATCTACAGTGCCCTGGATAAGATGCTAGTACCTCACACTGGGTACTGATTTTCAGATGTTACCAAACAGCTGCCAGTACCCATTTATACACCTAAGTGAGGAATTACACAATGTGGATTAAGGCTTCTTGACTATAGAAAGGAAACAAAGCAATGACAGAGTACAGGCTCAAACCAACAGTCTTTGACTCAAGAGCCCACTACTAGCTCTCTAACCACTAGGACACTGTGCCTTTGCATCTCATCATCAATTCCTTTCCCCCATAGATGGCATGGCCAAGTTAGTCACCCACTGATATAATTAAATATCAGTTTAAAAATGCATTCCACCAACCTGTAATCTTCAAAGCAACCAGAGTTTAATATGGCATACAATGAACGAATCTGCAAAACAATACATTATTTTAATTGAGCACGTAGCCATTATCAACATAACCACTGCAGCTAGTAAACCTTGTCTGCTTGCCAGGTCACCTTTCCAGGGAGGCTAGAACAGACCTACCAAGATCATCAACACAACTTGATGGCCTTGGCATTTGCAGGGTTATAAAATAGCTTAAATGGGAAAACTAACAGTCCAGAAGATTTCTAAAATGGACAGTGTAACTTGAAATTAAAATATTAGGGTACATAGCTTTTAAATTCAACACTCGCTCAGATTTGAAGGCCAGCACTCCAAACATTTTGATGCACTGAACCACTGCCCCCTTCTCCAGAATGTAACTGAGCAATTCTCAAGATTATGTTAAAAAAAAATAATGCATTTATACTAGAAAATCTATAAGTATATTAAAAAACCCAGATCTCATAAAGAACACCACTGCAATAATAAAACTACTCACAAAATTAGGCTGCAAAGGTGTTGTCATTTCCAAAATAAATTCTGAAAACTCCTTTATAGACACCTGACTGTGCAAGAATAACTTTTCAGCAAGGTCCATTAATTTAAAAGGGAAGCCCACAGACAGTCTCTCAGGTGAACCTGGTCAGAACTGACTATGCACCAAAGTAACCGCATGGCTTTCACAGTCACAGACGGTGACTTCCTTCAGGTGCTGGTTACCCATATGTAGCAACAAAATAGTAAAGGATGTACATGTATACACAAACACATTGAAGTTAAAATTGTAAATCATTGAAGATAGTACAGAACCAACACTGTGCAAAAATATTTTGTCTTCAAAACCTCTGACAATTGCAAACATTTTGAAACCTTGCTTAACTTTGCTTTCGAAAGCAACATTGTGCAAGCTTTGACTTTGTGCCCAACTTACCGAAGGCATCTATTAGTTTGAACCATTTGAGGATTCTTGAAGAACAAGAATGGCCGGATTCAATTACACCATGATTAGGAAACAATGGAATGAATCTGTTGTCATTTATCATTTGTATTTCCATATATTAATTATACATACAATTGTAATATATGCAAGCAGTGGTTGATAAATACCTTCCATTGCTCCAGAACGTGGAATTGATTTCTTTCCGCGTGCAGATCGTGGGCACAGGTTAAACAAAAAAATTGCCTCAGGCCGCAGTACCGACATCACACAGTCGCCTCTCGTTGTTTACATAAGGCACAAATGTATTTCTCCGGAAGAGTTTCTTCCCCCACTGCTGTTGTGAACAGTTTATCCCGTATTTTCTCCAAGTTAGCTACGGAGCTGTAGTTTCTTCGATGAGCTTCAGAATATTGAGCCTCATCAGGTGAAAATACGGGAATGTCGGGGTCATCGACAGCTTCAAGAAGAGGAGTTTCCTGGATCGGCTGAGAAACAGTTGTGTTTGAGCTGACCGTCAACGGAGTATGAATAACAGTCTTCCCACTTCTTCCGAGGACAATCGTTTTCACAGAAACAGGTTTGAACTTCTTCATCACTCACGAAATTAAACAACGGGGTGAACTTTAAAATGACCGTCAAAGCAAATGGCGAAACTCAGCGGTTAACCACATCAGACGGCCCAGACGATCATTTCACTTGGGTATTACCCACATTCTCAATTGAGAAATACCGGGTGTTATCCTATGAGAAAATGTGACACGGGTGGAATGAAAGTGTGTTGTGGACAGAACATATGACACAGTGATGCAGTTCAAGGCCCTGCGGCTACGCCGAGGATTATCCCGTAACCACCATATGGTCGAAGTAAAGTTGTTTATCATAAGGCTTATTAATTGAACAAAACGAAAAAATGTATTCAAGCTGAAGTCGGCCATGCGCCCGTTTACCTATTCATCAATCTACTCAAACCAATTGTTCGGCTGGTAATTCGTGTAATAAACAAAAGCCTCGACCGTACGGTTGTTTAGGGAAATCCTCGGCCTAGCTGCAGTGACCTTGCTAACACTCAGTCAATACGGCGAGACTTCAGTGTGAGATTTTCCCGTAACGACCACAGCCACTCTTGGTTAAAGCAAATAAAGAGTTTTGGGCAATTATAACGATTAGTCAATAACTTCCATCAGTGGTCATGTCACAATAAACAGTGGAGGGATTCCCTGACAATGTGGTATCAACTGCGTATTCCCCATCACAGTTTGATGGATAAACGTCTCTGCACGAGCGCCCTTTAATACTAAAAGGTATAGATAAAAATAATAGAACTTAAGTGATTTATTACTTCGACGTTAATGTAGGATAATATATTGGCCATGCTCACCTTGTACCATACCTACTTACTTTGACCTCAGCCTCTTGTTAAGACCATAACCTAGGTAAGAAACTACGTCCGAAAAGTTGCAAACTTGATACCCTTCAAAAAACAGATCAAAAGTTTTTGTTGCGTTCACCTGTCTCTCTTGTCATATCCATGTAGGTGGACAACATGCTGTGCTCGAAGAACTTTGCCTCGGCCGAAAGTTTGCCATTGCTGTTCAGATTACATTGAACTGTAGCACCAGTAGTTTAAACTCGCACACTTAGGGTCGAGTACGCAGTTCCTAAGGTAGCTGTAATTGTCAACAGTTTGCGAACGCTTGTACGTGTGATTTAAGTATGATGCACGATCCTCGCAGTAGATAGCGCTATTTATGCAATAGCGAAAATCAGACCTGAAAAAAATCAGGCCTGTACGGTACTCGAACCACTGACCTCTGCGATACTAGTGCAGCACTCTACCAATTGAGCGAACAAGCCAACTGGGAGCAGGCCGTTAAGTTGATTCGTAATAAACCCGTGAAAGTGATAAATGAGATACAATGAATATATGAAGTTCATATATTTTGAACTGCGGTATTAGATACGTATGATGCACGATCCTCGCAGTAGATAGCGCTATTTATGCAATAGTGCAAATCCTCTTTGAGATTTATGCAACAACGCAAATCCTCTTTGAGATCGCTCTTCATTATTATAATAAACATTTGCAGCAATTACGGTAGTGTGGAACACTGGCAAATACCGCATATGATTAATGGCCATCCTATCAATTGTATCCAACAGATATGATTGTGCGATCTCGTGAGTTTGCGTTAGATGCTAGTTTTAAAGGGAAAACCTATTTTTAACATTTTGCCATGGCTCTGAAAAACTTTAGAACTAATTATAAGCGTTTTTGATCAGTTAAATAAATATAGATTACTTCAAGGTGAGCATGTAAAATTTGATTAACGAGATTGGAAGAGTTGCAAACGAACGAGCGAGTCTTCGAGCGAGTACAACTGAAAAAAAATCTAAGCATAGGTATGCTTTGGTTCACTCTAAACATAGAGGAGTCTGTCCCTTTCGTCGGTGAAGTTCGTCGCGCATGTAGCTAAAAGTCAGTAAAAAAAAATTGCTGCTAGCGCGTCATGGGGAGCTCTTGGAGTGGCATTGATGCACCGCGGGAGCTCCATGAGTGTGGGGCTAGAAAAGTCGGGACTACGAGCTTGACCTTCCAGGTCTGAGTGGTACAGTAAAAAACCCGCGTATAAGAACCTGGGTTTTAAGAACCTGTTAGGCTAAAATTTTTATTTTAAACCCCCTTCACATAAGAACTTTTTTAGGCTAGAATTTTAAGTTAGGTTCTCATCAATGTAAAAGTGTAGAGTATAGGTAGAAAATGCTGAATTAAGATCATCATCTGATTATTTTTAGAAGTAACTTTTTCTTTCAAGCTGAAGTGCTGTCTTGTATGTCTATTGTGCTTACCATTCGAATGATTCCTCAACTATTTGCAAGTATAGTACTCTACTAATATCAAAGAAGGCTTTTTGACCATGTGACCAAAAGAAGGCTTTCTGACTACAATTATTGAATACAAAATATAAAAATATATCCCAATGAAATAAATAATGGGAAAATATCAAAACAAAGTAAGTTCCCAATCATCGGGCAGAATTGTATGACACATCAGGGACATTTACGGGTGCGAGGGCGCTAAATTTAAAAGACCGAGACGACAAATAGCATGATACAATAAAGAAAATGGCCGGAATAGGCAAAGGTCCTCCTGCGTTTAATGTTTTCACAGCTTAACTATATAAAATATCAAAAGGGTTGCATATGGTTTTTAAAGAAAAGATTTTCGTAAAAAAATAACCAATATTTTGGCGGTACCATGTCTTTAACCTTTATCAATTCTATGTTCAACTTGACCTACTTTGAGTAAATTTCAGTGTGGGAAATAGCTGTATGATAACTTTGAGGTCGAATTACTTCTAAATGTAGATATCAGCACGTTGGGTTGCATATGGATATGTCTTCTTTAAAAAAGTATAAAGGGCTCATGCAACATATGAAGAAAATCCGATGTCTGGATTTAGAATCAAATCTAGCATTTCTGGAACATATATTTTCTCTCTTCAATTCCTCCCCGTCCTAAGGGCCTTTGGGAGTTGAACGGATTTATTTTGAACTTCGCGCGTGCATATTAAAAACTCTAAGCTCCGCCTTCATGAACAATTGAGCAATTATAAACAATGGCAATGTTTTACCTCATTTACATCTATATACGAAATCAGTAGTAGCTGTGGAATGGCGGTAAATATTTGAAATTTAAAACATGATAAGCACTTTTACATCAAGTTAAGAGCAAAAGGACAACGAAAAATATACGCAGGCACGCACGCATAAAGTACGGGTTAAACGACTATAGAAAGTTAACGGACAATGAAATTTCACGTCCGTTCACTTGGCGTATCAGAGACTGCGACAAACGGAGGCTAACATTTTGTGGTCCAGCGAGTTTCGATTTAAAAGCATTAAATTGAAAGTAATAAGCGACGTCATTACTTGCATAAATTTCGCAACTGTAGTCCGTTGAGACCAGTCAACTCAACCACCTTCATTTAGAAAGCATTCGAAAGAAGTCCACCAACAGTCTCTTCGCTGCTAAGTAAATCAACGTGTTCCGTTCAAGAATTGCAGCGAGTTGATCGGGAGCTCTTTTCAGAGCTCATAGAAACCCCGATCAACCCTGCATTCTTCCACATGTCTATTCCGTTTGTTGATGGCTACAACCCGATGTTTAACCTGCAAATCAACGGAGAGGGGCTGTGGCAGTTGCGAGAGTGCGTCAGCAAAAACACGAACGCCTTATGTGCAGTTCTTCAAGAGAAATTGTCTAAAATTGGATACCAGTTAACGTCAGAAAAGCCATGCGATCCACATTTTGGTGTAAAGTTGCACTTCACCCAAATGAGATACTTCGTGGGCCAAGTGAGAGTATGAGCGAGGTGAAAAGGAGAGAGGAAGAACTAAAGGAAAATGAGAAATTACGAAAAGAGGTGGAAGGTAAGAAAAACGGTCGGAGTGATCAAATTGAAACTCGAGTAACGATCTATAGCATTGCAATTAAGATCACCAGTTATTAATTCGTCGTTTCAGAATAAACCGTATCAATCTGTCTAAATAAGTCTATTTATATTTCAGACAAGGTATCCCAGCTTTATGAAGCCATGGCTGAATTAAGGAATCTGCAAGCTCAACAGGGTCACCAAGGCAGGCGTATTTCGGAGGTTGGACCACGTCAACAGCACCGTCACATTAAGGAGTTAAGGTACTAACATTTTTCCCTTCTACGTATAGTCTCAAGCCAAATGAGCCGTGATATCACAAATCCGAAGACGATTTTACTCTCTTCTCATGGCTTTTCTTGGTGGGAAACGAGGGGAGAGGAAATGTCTTCATTCTCCCCTCTATTCTCTCACCATTACTTTTTCAACTAGTTGAGAGAATGTTTATTAATCAAGGCCTGTTCTCTACAGTAGTCATTTCCTTCATTCTCATGAATTGAATGTTAAATCAAGTAGTGGTATTGTGAAGAGAAATTAGACGTTGATTGGACTTAGAGGCTTAAACAAGAAAATAACATATTTCATTATTACTGTAGGGAAAAGCTGAAAAATCATTATGGTTTGCTGAGACTTGTGGCTTAACTCTGAAAACCCTCCACATGGAAGACACAACTGGGCGCCAGGTCACTGTTAACCTTGGTCAAGCCACTCATTCAGGTAAAAGCACTCTAGCTCTGACTGGTAACATTTCCAAGATATATCTTGCAGTTGAAACTAAGCTGGTAATTTTATTCCCATACACAGCAAATGCCACATCTTCAAGTGAGGAAGGTGAAGTAGACCAGTCCAGGCCATCATATGAAATGCTTGACAAGGAGGAAAAGGAAAAAGTCAAAACCATTTTGTTCATTTTGGATCGTTTGTCAATATCAATGAAAGGTAACCATTACTCATAACTGATATAATCTGCCACACAAAACCCTACCACATGACTACAATTTAATTATTTGCCAAAAATGGGCAAACTGATGGCAAGACACTGACAAACCTGGATTTCCATGATGTAAAAAAATTATTTTAATTTTTACAACTTTCAAGGTTACCATGAACTGAGTCAAGTGCAGCCATCACTCCCTAAAACTCACCTGCTGGAGAGCTGTTCTAAGTCCTTGGACAGTGAGTGGGAAATAAAGAGAACACCTGGACAGGCCCATGGTGCAGAACTCCCTCTGAAGATTCTCCTTGAAAATGAATTACGGCAGATTGTGAGTAGTAACAGTAAAGCATGGCCAAATTTAAGTTGCAATGAAAAGCTGAGTTCTTAAGACTGTGAACATGAGATTGTAAGCCCTGGACTTAAAATGACAGACACCATGATGGCTTACATGGTATGTAGTTAGAGTTAACACAGACAAAACAAAAGCCAAAAGTTCACCCAGGTATGATCTAAGGATAGTCCTATTTTTACCAAGTAAGAGTTCTTTCTTTTTTTTCCTTGTAGCTTAAGACCAAGGAAGGGCCACTTGAAAAGCTTAAAGTCAACATCTCTGGAGATGGGACAAAAAGATCTAATACCAGCAACCTCTTTGTTTGCTCTTTTGCATTGGTGGAACATGGACAGAACTGCTTGTCGAGCTCAGGTGAGTACTTGTTCAACATGTAATCCTCCAGTAACTTGGAAGTCATAAGAAAGAGGAGTTTTATATACCATGCTTTAATGGGAAGTCTGATGTTATTTCTTTTTCAAACCTTTCACAGGCAATCACACAATTGCTGTGGTAAAGGGGAAAGAAGATCATGATACTCTTAGAAAGTCCTTAGCCAATGTTATCCAAGATGTCAACAAGCTAGTAAAGGATGGAGAGATAGATGTTGATGGGCAAATGGTAAAACTTGAATTCTTCCTTGGAGGAGATTACAAGGTAAATGACTTTTTCTGTTTGTTTGATGAGTAAAGAGTGACAAACTCAAACCATTTGATAACGAATCATTTGACTAATGTTAGCACTACTTTCATGTTTCATTTTTGCAGTTTTTGCTTATTGCCATGGGAATGAAAGCTGCCACTTCTAATAATAGCTGCATTTGGTGCAAGATCCATAAGAATGAAAGGTAGAGATTTTTTGACAACTTTAACATTGAGATATATATAGCCAGTGTAACTACTAGAAAACCTAGCTTACTTCATGTAAAATAACAAGTATCAGTGGTATACGATATAACCTACAGTACCTTATTTACTGGGTTTCAGGTGCAACATGTCACATTCATGCGAACACTTTGCAAGTGCAGCCATGGCAAGAACCATTTTCAAGTCATGGTCCAAGCAAACAGGATGCCATTCCGATCCATTCTTCCAAATACCAATTGATAATGTTGTCTTGGATGAACTCCACCTGATGCTCAGAATAACAGACAGGCTGGAGCAGGGATTAATCCTGGACATACTGAAATGGGACACAGTAAGTTGATGATAATTATTAAAGAGCATTGAGACTTATGTACAGTATAATGCACTTTAAGAACTGCATTATTGTTATAAGAGCAGTTGGACACATCTCATCCAACCCACAGCAAAATCTGAAATAAATCAATATTTCAAACATTTTTTCAGGATGATAATTATTCTAAACCAAGCAGCAGGAAAACACATGACCACCTGGATGCCTTACTGAAAGCATTCTGTTCACTAGGAGTCAGTTTGTCTGTGTACAAGGTCACTGATGGCAAATGGGAATGGACATCACTCTTAGGAAGGGAGAAAAAGATCCTGCTGTGAAAACTACCAAGCTTGTTTGAGCAGATTTTACCCCCAAGCAAAGTAGAAAATACAAGGCAACTGTGGACCGTAAGTATTGCTGAATCTGTATATAAACAAAATGTTACAGACTGAAAATATTCCCTTGCACAGGTTCTTTAATGACTTTGCTGCTTACAATTTTTTCCAAATTGTTTGGTCCTAATCTATAGATCACCATTTAGAATTTCAGAGAGCTGTTAGAGATGATGAACAAGGAGAAAATAAGTGAAGATGATATCACAACATTTGAAAGAAAGGTATTTATTTAACAAAGGAATGCTGTTTGTTTTTTATGATAAACTAAATTCGGAGATAAAGTTCTACAAGTTGTGACATTCGATTACAACCATTTATGAAGATTTCAGTTAGAAGTGAGCTAAAATAGGACCGTGCACGATTACTTACAGGCTTTGACTTGGGGAAAGGATATGGTGGCAATGTCTGGCTCCGGACCGGGCTATGCACAGACCATCATCATAACACCATATAATGATGCATAGCATGATATTCCATGTTCCTCTGATGATGAGAAAGCATGGAGGCCTGAGATTTTTCAGTGGACAAGGTGTGTACCCTTTCAATGAGCTTTCAAAAAATACAAATTCAGGTAAATATGTATGACAGAAATGGGTTCCAAAACATGAAAGTCTGTTTAATTCCAATTTCCAAATGTGGACAAACTTCATTTTGTTGAGGTTACCAGTCGGAAAAATATGTTAAGTCAGTCTCATGTCTGGACCATTCTTGTTTTAAAATTGATTGATATTTTGTATATAATTATGTCATTATGTAATTCTGTATAATGTCTACGTAAAATAAAAATGTTATTGACAAAAATATAAAATTTTGATAGAACATGTATTGATTCAGTTGACACTGTAGCTGAGATTTTCCTCATTTGATTTAATTTCAAAAGGCGTTGAAAAGAAAAATGATGAAATGAGACGGTATTTCCACCGAAAAATTAACCATTGGGATGCCGCAACAAACGTGCTCCTGGTAGAGAAGCGCCAAGAAGCCTTGAGAGGGTACCAGAGAGAGACAAGGGAATACATAAAGAGGAAGGCATCATTTTGGATTGAGGGAGGGAAGCAGGAAGCTGCCAAGAAAGTTCCCCGCATTTCAACTGTGGAACCACAGCAGAATAAAACAACCACCCAACAGGAAACCCTTGCACAACTTAAAAAAATGAAAGTCACAGAACTCCTCTCCCTTCTAACTGACATAACTGGAAGGACATTCAACAACAAAAAAAGAAAGCAAAACTTAATTGACCTGTATTTCAGTGAAACTAAAGTTAGGGAAGATTGAAGTGTTATAAGTCTAATGAAGTTTGTATACAAGAAAACAAGACAAACATTGTGTGTGGTCTTCAAATTTTAGAAATACGTACACACTATAAAAAAACAATACCATTGAAGTTGGTAGAAGAAAAAAACAGCGCCACATACCTCCAAGTGTTGTTGAGATCTTGCCTGTATTTGTCTTGCCTGTTTTTCGGAGCGATACATTCATACGTCATACTGGGCTAATTAATGGCGAGTGCAAAGTTTATAAGCCAGCAAAAGTACCATTAAATAGCTCCATAGTTCCTTATTCGTTTGATTGCGACTCATCCGCCGGCCGAATCGAATGATGTTAAATCCAACAACCAAGGCATCATGAAAAACCTCGACTGTAATTAAACTGCGCGCGCAGAAAGTGCCCTCAGACGGCCGCTTGCTCACAAGTTCTCGTTCCCAGAGTATTCTCTTTCACTGCCCTATACCGTCGGTTTAGTCCTGGTGATCAAAATATCACCAATGTTAGTTTTTGTACGACGGTCAAGTTCGACGGACAAAAAAAAAAAGTAAAACAAGCGTGTTGAAATGGCCAGTCCAACATCAGGACAACGAGAGGAAACAACGGTATGGCAGCTGATATGTACAATTGAACTCAGTTTCGAGTTGCGATAGTTTTGGACGTCTTTCGACCATGCTTATCGCACAACTGTTCATTTCGCGGCTCACTTTTTCCGATGGCCAAGTGCGCGATTTCGTAGAGGAATTGGGAGCCTATTTAGAAGGCCATTTGGCGATCTTGGACAATGTGAGTACCACAAGTAGCTGTTTAAAGGCGTAAAATGTTACGCGAAAATTCTCTATGGTTTACCCATAGCTAGGCCAGAAATGCCAGAGCCGGTTCAAATAATTTGTTTCTTTCTCAGACAAAACCACTGAGTGACCACCTGGCAAGATGGTAAGTAGTGCCGAGAGCGAAATTTGTAGGTTAAAATGATTTTCAGTTCAAGACTAAGCTGCCTTCGTATGTAAGCTAAGGAACTAAAATAATGTTATCTGTCCACTTTTAACAGGGACCGAATGGTAATTCTGGCGATTCGCTTTTTGTCGGAACAGCCGACAGTGAAAGAAATGCTGCAAAGGCCAGATAGAGCTGGTAAATGTTTGTTTTGTGTTTACTGTTGTCGAAAATTTTCTGTACCACGTTTGCTTGAGATTTCATACTTTCTAAAAAAGTGACTGTATTCTCTCGGTAGGGTCGCAGAATGGCGGAGCGGATCCAACCGTTTAGCTAAATAAGTTTATTTAGCTATATAAGTTTATTTCTCTGATTGTGTCTGTTTACCGTGGATCATTGTCGAATAAAGTTTTTAAGTCATGTCTTTTCAGTGTTTCATTCAATGGTCTATTCCAGAATAGAAACGACAATATTTATTCGTTTGACATAAAACTAGCAACTGTTGGTCATTAACTTTTATTAGGTTTGGTGGCTTCTAAAGAAGCCGTTTTGTAAATACTGGAACAGCACCCAGCATCTCACTGTATTTGTCCGGTGAAATAACACTTAGTAAACTGCACTTGAACTTTCTCAACGGGGCGGGAAGATGTTTATCGGCCACTCTCGTCTAAGAAGGCAGGCGACCTGCCAAGGAGCAGTTTGAACTTCACTGGAGTATTGACGCGACATCAGCCACCAGTCACGGTCAAAATTCTCTCCAGATAAGAGCCAAATCCTGCAGTCAGCAGTTCCTCTTTATTGACCAAGTACGAAGTGCTACGAAGGTCAGACGGCAACCCGGGAAAGATCGATCGCAGTACATCGTGCCTCATGATGATCGTCTCGTTACATCCAAGGGGAGATTTTAAACCCCTCTCAAATACAAGAGCGAGTCTCTCTTTGCGTTCATCTATGCGAACTGAATCGACACATTTGCTTTCGAAGGCAGCGATAAGCTCCTCCGGTATGTGTTCGCTCGGTTCCCACGTGTTCTCAGCCGCAGAGTAGTCTTTCCATTGAACGAAGAACTCGCATTTACCACCCTGGATTCGTTTCGCGACATTTCGCTCCACTTGGTAAACATCCAAGGCAATGGGCTTTGATCTCGGTCGGTATTTTAAGTTACAACCACGATCGCGAGGTTCCTCAAATAACGACGCGTAAAAGCCTGGCGGATGTCTTGCTCGTTTCAACATTGTTGTTTCGAAGGTAGTTTTCAGCAACTGAATGGGTCTAAGTGTAACAGATCATTTTTTATGTTTTATACCATTCGAACGGATGGAAAATTGAATAACTATTTTCAGCAAACAAGAGACGTTCCCACTGGGAGACTGGGAAATCAAAAATAACACACAATAAAAGCGGCTTTTTCTCAGATCTGGCCGAGTAGATAACTGGCAATGAACGTAAAAAGTGTATAGTGAACTCACTCTTCATGTCTGTTTTTAAAAAACTTAACATCGATCGGCTATTTGTGCTTGTTTATTCCAAGATTTCCTAAGTAACGGCTAAAAAAAAAAAAAACGCCCCATGCCCTTCTCTAAAATACTTCTAATTGAAAACTGTCAACAAAAGAATTTGCTTGCCATGCACTTACAATGAATAGAGCGGACAACTCTTTAATCATTAGTGTTATTGTTCCCTTATCACACCTTGAAAATTTACTCTGCTCATCTTGACGTTTGATTGACAGTTGCGGAATTCGGCGAAGGGACTCTAGTATTCCCTGAACTTTATCAGTTGACCAATGGTATCCCAGCAGTGCTAGGTGCATTTCTTTATGCCAGACTTACTACGTATTTCGCACTGCAAGTAAATGTCACGGAAAACAATAGGCATTGCTTCAGCTTCACAAGTCAATATGAGATCATTTCAAGTGATAGATCCTTGAGTTGCAGCGTATCAATTGTTGTTGCTTGTGGCATATGTAAATATATATATATATAGTGGCATATGTAAATATATATATATATGTATATATATACATACATACTTAAATGTACATAACTGCAGACAGTACCGTTTCGGCCTTCTAGCCCCTATCAGTGAAGTGCTGTTGCTAGGATGGGGGAGAACCGATATGGTTACCCCGAACGATCCCACACTTGTGGTATCGTCTAAGCCATGTCAGAGTGCTCAAACTAGGAAAGCCTAGTGAGCTATGCGCAATGCTAGCGGTAATGACTCACCCCAATGAGTGTTTTTTATCCAATTGAGCCTTCTGTGATCCACAATGACTGTGACTAATGTTGATATCATCAGCAAAGTCCCTTCTAGACAATTTCCGCTTGAGCCCTCCCAGATGGGAATCATTGGTCACAAGTCTGTAGTCGACAGGGATTTCATCCCCTTTTCCTTCCCCAGCACTGGGCCTATTTCGAAAACAATCTGTTTCAAGTTGTCCAGAATCAGTAAGGAACTTATGAAAGAGCCTCGATAATTCCTTTGGTATATGGCCAACCACGTTTCCATCTTGGTTTCGACTGCCACAGCATATTTGTTGTGAGGATTGTCGAGCTCCATTTCGTTTGTCAATATTTCAGCAATCCGAACAGATACATTATCAAGATATGCGTGCTAGCCTTGCACAGTTGCTTCCATGTACATTTGAGACATATTTCGGTTTCCTTTCTTCAATTGAAATATGGCAAAAAAAAATGAGTAACATTTGCTTCATATTTTTATATTTGTCCCCAGCCCCGGAATTTTAACCCAAAGTATTTGTCAAAATGGCAACATTTTTAAGGAAAATGTGAAAGTACACAAAGTTATCAGTTCCTTTCTCCAGGTGTACACACGGATTTAAGTCAGGCATAGGTCGCATTTGGCAAAGTTTTGCGAGAATTTGTTTACCTTGCTTTTATGGTTTAGAAAATTTTAGAAAATCGCAAAAAACATTAAAGGTGCGGTAGTGCTTGGGTGGGGCAGGCAGATTTCGGAAAACTCGGGGTTAACAGTTGGAATCGCGGTGAAAACTGTAATCACTAGTCAATGAACAGCAAACAAAAAATATGCAATAAAACTAAACAGCACGCGAGAACTGCTTCAGTTCGCGCTCTTTCTTTACCATGGAAGGACGTGGATCACAGTTCCCTGTTTTTTTACTGCGGCAGTGAAGAGTATTCGCAATATATGTATTCTCAAGGCCAAAGTCATAGTCCTGAAGAGGCAACTATTGAGAGCCCTTCACAGAATTCCTCTGCATCGTCGTCTCCGGAGCTCGTCGAAGTCGGCGGACCAAGTTCGTCGTCTTCTTGCGCTGAGGAAAGACGGATGTACCCTCGCTGAACTAATGGAGCACTCCAGTGCTGAAGTAAGGTCCTTGTGGATTGGCAGGCTGTGATGATGACGAGCCAGACTCTCTCAAATTATATGAAGCTTTGCAAAGAAAGTTTTTATTTCCCACAAAACATTTTTTCCTCTCACAAAAAAACTGAAACGACATTTGCTGCGGAGCCGGGCTGCGTATATGTTGACCAGTAAGTGTACTTCTTCTTATTCGGGGCCACCTTAAATTCTACCATTTGCTTTTCTTCTCCATAAACTTCAATCATAATTTTTTTCTCTCTCTCTTTCTGACCAACTGGTTTTCTTCTTGCACCTGCCTACATGTACCCTGCTGCTGAGCTGAGTTTCTAACAGAAAAGAAACCCTCACAGAACTTCACGATTAAAGGAAAACAGCAGTCCGGGATTTCTTTGCATGAACACTTTCCGCCAAGATGTCGCAACACCGTCTAGTTTTCTCTAAACCATGCCGGCTATCTTTAAAATAGAGAACGGGGAATGGCGGAATGGGGAATGAGAAATCTTTAAAATGAGGGATCTTTAAAAGAAGGGATCTTTAAAATGCAGCGGGAATCTTTAAAACGGGAAATGTTTAAAAGCAAGAATCTTTACAATGAAAAATCTTTAAAAGCAGGAATCTTTAAAACGGGAAATATTTAAAAGCAGGAACCTTTCAATTGGAAAATCTGTAAAACTGGGAATTTTTAAAATGAAGAATCTTTAGAAGCGGGAACCTTTAAAACGGGGAATCTTTAAAAGACAGAATCTTTAAAATGGGGAAGTTTTAAAAAGCGGGAATTTTTTTTTCGGTGGATGGCAGTGGTATTCAATCATCAATTTTTTTATTGACCTCAATGGTAAGCAGTTATGATTGATTACTCTGATCTACATCGTTTTTCGGTATTATCCTCAGGGTTCAAATAACAGCCGGCTGCCGGCGGCAGCGGGGACTTTTAACACACTTCCTGGCGATTTTTCACCAAACAACTAGCTTTTTTATAGAAAATATTATGCTTATTGATCGTCCAACTGAAGTAAGAGTCGCTGTCCTGTTATGGCAAAAACTTCATACCAGACAATAAAGCAGCCAAGAAATGTTTTAAAAGCTTTTTGGAGACAGGAATATTTTTGTTTACAGTATTCAGCTTTCTACGTATTTGATCAAGCGTGAAACATGCAAGTTTGTGTGCACACCGTTACATTACTATGGCGCGTATTTACGGACAAAAATGTACATCGACAGTCGTTGTTCAAAGCTTCATTATTGGTTCAATATAGGACCCAGATCGACATTCACCATTCATACGGAAACGTTTAACATTCAAGCGAACATTCAATATTCAAGACAATTTGTCGTTCACGCTAACATTCATTACTCGAACCGAACTTCTACATGCGTGTTAAAGGATGATTATTATCAATTCAACTTTCATGTCAACATTCATCATTCATAAAAGACTGGGACCCAACGGTCCCTGTTACTTGGGGGAGGGAGTGGCTACCAAGCCGTTCATTTTTCAAAGATTGAGGCTGATGCAAGAGGTCGTCACTTATTTCCATCCACCAAACTGACGTGACGTCATATGATCTCCCGTGAACATCTTCGGTTAATGCGTCGGAACCTTCTCGTGAAAACAAACATGACGGATGATCCTGCCGGATTCCCATCGTTTTGTGAGCTTTTCAGGGGCATATTTTGTTTCGCTTGGTTCATAAAACAGGCTTCTGATATATTTCAATAAATCTTGAAAACTTGGGGTATTCTTTTCCAGGGTAAAGCTGTTTAGATTCCAAAGGCGGAACAACGTCAGTTTGATAGATGGCGTGACAACCTGTGTATCTTTCCATCCATGAAACTGACGTTCGGCAACAGGCGATCGAGCACGAAAATTTTCGGTAATGTGCCGAATGGCTTTCTCGCAATTTCGAAGATTTTCCCGCAACCAATTGTTGTTTGGCGGGCTTTTTCGAAAGGAAATTATAATAAGGTTTCCTCGTCCGCGAGATCTGGAAGTTTACAGAGTGTTTGTTATGGCTTTGCCAGCAAATGCTGAAGAAAGCGGTTTAGCTGAAGGCATGCATTTAGAAAGTAAGAACGACAATGCTACTGAATCCAAATGTACTTGGCAGGCAATGTTAAGAGGTTCAACAAACAAGTATGTTGGCTACGTTAAATCAGTTGAAGAAGCTATGGCTGTACTGAGGGAATATGAACTGGAAACTACATCAAAATTCTCTTGTTTTAAATCCGACAAAATGTTTGGAGCTGGAGGTAAGACAAAAAAAGACATAAAAAATTGCGAAAATAATAACCTTAATTATCAACACATTAAAATAACAATAAGAGTAATAATTATGGAAAGTTCTTTTAGCCATTCTATTATGTCCTGATCAGTAAGTGTATCTAACCAAGCACTAAACATAGAATTACAGAGTGTGGGTGGTACAGTGATGTGAATATATGTTGTGGGCATGAGAGGGGGTCTTATAAACAGCGTTATCCCTTCAGTAGCTTGATGAATTTATCAATCTATCATAAGTTTTAAATATTTTTCTCATAAATCCTGTTATTAGGTAACTATAGAATTTCTCTTAGTCGTTATATAAATATTAATGTAAATAGCACCTTTTTTTTCCTTTCTTGTGTCCACTAATTAGTAAGGGATCTTCCCTAGCTAGGTTATTGACACTCTTAATGAAGTTTTCCATCCATCCATCCATCCATCCATGCATGAATGAAATATCATTCTTTGAATCTCTGAAATAGTAGCTGGAAAAGCTGTGACATAAATTGGGTTGAAAGTAGTGTAGGTAGCACACCAGGATGCAATGGAGATTATAATTAACATAAATGTAATGAAAGGTCTCCTTTGTTTCCACGGCACAGATCCCTTTGCCAGGCAAAGGAAAGTGTATTTTAAGGATGATAAAATTCCATTTGATGGAGTACCCTTCAGTATAATTGCCACCAAGGTGTTTGACTGCCAACATGGGCCAGACAGGAAAAAGTCATTTAAAGCAAAACATGCTGAAAACAAGGTATTTTGGTTGTGACTAACAAAGTCTACATTATCCTTTTACGTACAACCTTTTTGTGCTTTTAACACAAAGAGGCAAGGGGCTTAAAATATCAATTTTTTATTTACAGATTGATGATCACTCCTTTACAAGGAAGCGGTTTTTACCTCAAGACACAATGAAGTTTGGTTGCCCAGCAAGTATTCGGTTATCAGAAGTGGTAAAGTATTACAATTACAAGGTACAAAACTGCAATCACCATACTGTTTACATCCATAAATTTGATATTTTATTCCTGCTCAGTAAAAGAAGGTCTCTTAATTTGAATGATTATTTCTGTTTTGGCTTAATTACATAGATCAGGGAGAACACAGAAAGACTAAGAAGAGACATGTCCAAAAAGCTCAAGACTGATATAACTGATGGTCAGAAACCAGAGTTTGAACGTAGAATATATATCCAATTACCAAAAGGGGATGAACACAGGGATCACATCATTGGAAAGGTTTGTTGATGCCAATGAAAATAACTGTCACAAGTTAGCCTAATAACAATTATATTAATAATTTTTGTTTTGGCTTCTTTGTTTGTATAATGGCCGATTACACAGGTGAAGGCTTAACAAGTAGTTGCCTTGGACTGAATTAGAGGTTGATAAAATTCTACACATAAATGAATTTTACTAAAGAACATAATTTTGACTTATTCGCTTGTTAAAGTTGTTCTGTCCCATTGAATAATTAAATTGGCATTTTACTAGTAGCTACAACTATCAGCGTAACAGTTTTGATATATCTTTCTCAAAAATTGTGGTCCCATTTTCATTTTTTCCTTCATGAATCAAAAAACCAGGTTGGTGGTATTCTGCAGCCCATTGACAAAAGGCTTGTACACAAGATCGGAGAGCTTGTTGGCGAAGGTGTGAAAACTGTGGACGAGATGAAAAGACATCTTCGGCAATTTGTAAAGACTGAACTGTTCCCAGAGCAAACTCCACCATCATCTACAAATAGACGATATTATCCAACAGATGTGGATGTAAGGAACCACATGTACCAGGCCTCAGTGAAAAAACTGCTGTCCAAAACTGATCAGGAGAACCTTGAAAAGAAAATTAAAAGTTGGCATCAGGAGAAACCTCAAGATTCATTCTATTTTAGACCCTGTGCACTATCATTGTCATCAATCTATGCTGAAAGCAACAGTGATGACAAAGATGGAACTTGTATGCAAGATGATCTTCTATTTGCTCATCAAACAGCCTGGCAGAAAAATCTTATGGTCCGTTATGGAAATGAAATCACCCTTCTTGACGCAACATACAAGACAGGAAAGCATTCATGCTCCCCATGCAACTAACATACCAAAAAGATGCATTTCTCCTTCTTCAAAAATGCAAGGTGTGCAAAAACAATCTATCGAAGTGAAAGAGGAGCATTTCAGCAACAGTCAGCTATCAACATTTAGCAACTGCCCATCATCGAAAGTCAGCAACAGTCTCCTATGGACAATCAGCAACAGTGAGACATCAACAGTTAGTGATTGTCACATAACAAAAGTCCTTGTGAGTCCATCAACAACAGTCAGCAGTGGTCAGTCCTCAACACTCAGCAAAAGCCAAACAACACTTGTCAGCAATGGCCAGTCATCAACAGTCAGCGAAAGTTTGTCACTGATGGTCAGCAAAGGTCAGTCATTAACAGTTGGCAACAGTTTGTCATCAACAGTCAGCAAAGGTCAGTCATCAACAGTCAGCAACAGTTTGCCATCAACAGTCAGCAACAGTTTGTCATCAACAGTCAGCAAAGGTCAGTTATCAACAGTCAGCAACAGTTTGTCATCAACAGTCAGCAAAGGTCAGTCATCAACAGTCAGCAAAAGTTTGTCATCAACAGTCAGAAATGGTCAGTCATCAACAGTGAGCAATAGTCAAACATCAAAAGTCAGCAATGGTCAGTCATCAACAGCCAGCCACAGTTCATCATCTACAGTTAGCAAAGGTCAGTTTGGCAAATCTACTTTAGGAAATACCATAATTGTTGATGAAAATTCAGCAGATCCTGCATCGTGGGTAACAATAGCAAATTGTTATCCTGACGATCCAGATTACAAACTTAATCTCTACCTAGAAAGCAAGACAACAATTTTACAGAAGAACCATTGGCTCTTTGACTCTGAGATCCATGCAGGGCAAATGCTTCTCAAGAGACAATTTCCCTTCATAGATGGGCTGATTGATCCAGTAGTAAAGGGGTCTCTTGTTGTCCCTGCTGCATCAGAGTTCATTCAGATCATAAATACTGGGTCACACTGGGTATGTCTTAGTACAATTTCAACCACACCTACTTCTGGTACCGTCAAGATTTTTGATAGTCTCTACAAAAATATGAATTCAACATCAATAGAGCATGCTTGTCGCATGCTGATGTATCCTGGAGACAAAGTCACTTTTGTCAATGAGAAAGTCCAGCGACAAGTTGGAGGTAGTGACTGTGGTCTGTTTTCCCTGGCTTTTGCAACTGATTTGTGTCATGGTATAGACCCAACAAATCAGAAGTATCATCAAGAATCTTTGCGACAACACTACGTTGACTGCCTGGAAAATGGAGAAATGTCACCATTCCCCAAAACTGAAAAGAGAGTGCCCTGCCACTTGAGCAGCATCAAGTCCTCTGTTGCTATTTACTGTGTCTGTAGACTACCATACAATAGAGAAGAATATGTTCAGTGCAGTAATGACAAATGCAAAGAATGGTATCATCCCACCTGTGTTAAAATACCAACCTGGGCAATAACAGCAACCGCAACTGGAGATGCCACAAATGCAAAGAGTATGCAAAAGTTAAGTCATTGTCAAGAAGCTGACCTATTTAAGGTGCTTCAAACATTTTGCAAAGTGATGAGGGATACCTAGCCTCCAATGTGTGATTTCAACTCAAAGCAAACTCAGTGACCTCCATTTTTGCCATGAAAAATAAATTACATTAAATTAGTAAACCGTGTAAATTAATTGTGTTGATTGAAAGTTTCCCTGGTACTATTTCCCCAAAAAGTTTCCAATATATTATGAAGAAAAGATTACAAAAAAGTTCTTGGTTTATTTGGAATATTTTTCGATCATTATGCATTAAAAGTTACAATTGTAATACGTATTTAACAATTATTCCATAAGTGCGCATTGGATATGAGATGATAGATAGCCAACGAGGAACGAAGCGCCAAGTTCACTATAATCATCTCATATCCAACAAGCGCTTGTGGAATAATTGTTTTAATAAAAACTTAAGTTAGAATTTGATTTAAATGTAAATTTTAATTTATTTTTTGGCTCCCTTCATCTTTAAGCCGATGCGTACGCTTTCCATATTTGGAGGGTGTGGTATATTGGCTCATATACCATGGGCACTAAGCCAATCAAATTCCTTGAATAGCAATATACAATGGCCCAGTTTTTAATAATGATTAAGCTTCAGAATGTAACAGTCAGCAATTATCAGCTCCAAATACATTAAATTAAATAAACAGGTTCTGCGGTAATAGGGCGTAGAACTCCATAGAAACTGATCTACAATGACACAATATGGTAAGGCTGAATTTGAACGATAATAAATTTTAGTATAATTTCAGAGCTGAGCAAAGAGTTTCCAGCAATCTGATTGGTCGAGCAGTTCCTTATATGACGCTATATAAACCGCTCCGCGTGGTTTATATAAGATGTTACACTAAAATGTTAATAAATGTTACTAAAATGTTACTAAAATGTTATAATTTTAGAAATTTCTTTGGTGTTCAGCTCTGAAATTATACTAAAACAATTATTCGCCTCAGGTTCGGTGAATATTGTCGAATAATCCCCTCGACTTCGTCTCGGGGATTATTCGACGATATTCACCGAACCTGAGGCGAATAATTGTTAAATATTTGTCACTGTCACTTTGATAGATGGAACTTCATCCATCCACCAAACTGACGTTGTTTCAGAATCGAGCAGAGAAACCTGAAACACCTATCGTTAAATAAAATCCTCGCCAAATGAAACACTTTTAGCACTGACTGCGATAGAAACTAATTTACCTTGCCATATTATCGCAGATTATCAATGTAGAGTTCTTAAACTGAGTAAAGTAAGCTTGAGCTTATCTTTCATTGGAAGCTTTCGCATTATTTGCTTTCCTTTAAGGTTTGTCTTAATCGAGAAAGCTACTTACATTAGTCAGGAAAATATTGGCAAACATTATCTAACTTCATTCCCAACTCTGGGCAGTATTCTCATACTGGAACTGTGTTCATTCGGCACTTTATTCATGTCAGTCAGCAATGGCCGCCATATTTTTTTTCGACATAAATCGACGAGTTAAACCGAAGGGCAAACCGAAGATGTTCACGGGAGACATATGACGTCACGTCAGTTTGGTGGATGGAAATAAGTGACGACCGATGCAAGAGAGGTGTTTACGGGACGAGTGGAATCCCTCCCGAATCTTTTCGATAATCATGACAGCATAGATTATTACAGAGGTGATACCTTACAGACTCGTGCAAATACATTGTATCACCACGCTGTCTGTCTGTGCTCATTGGGTATTGTTGCGGAATCTACCGTTGAGAACCTGAAACTCACGGTAGACTTGTTGTTCCGCGCAACAACCGATTACTCTTCTCTTTGTTTTCAGTCCGATATTCAACACTCTGAGGGAGAAGGCTGTCCTAATGCCAATGCTGTGTGGCATATAGATGGGAATCATAAACTTGTGAGGTATGTAATCTCTCTTAGTAAAATTGGTGTGATCCAAATTTGGTTTTGCCCTGTAAGATTCCGCATTCTGTCTCAGTTGCAGAACTTCCTACTGCTTGTATCTTTAAAGTGAACAACTTCAATCGCTGTAACTTTTTATCCTTGAAGCTGGCTTGTTATGGATTAAAGGTATTAAAGTGTAAATGGATGTGTAATTTGATAACTTCATCTCCTTTCACACCAGAAATGATTTTATGTGAGTCGTGTGTTTCCTCTACAAATAGTATCTCGCATTAGTTTTGACCTCTGCAAGTTTTTATCATACCTGTGTCCTTTCCAGGATGGACCAGATTGGCACACTGAGTATGATTGTTTTGTTTTGTTTTCATGCAGTCTAACTGTTAATTTAGGAACTTTAGGGGATATCAATGATGCTCTTAACTGTCTTAAATAACAGATGGAAGTTGGTAATTCCTGGTGGAGTTGATGGTTTTTCAAGATTTCCTGTCTATTTGAGGTGCTCTGGAAACAACCAAGCAAGTACTGTTTTGGAGTTATTCAAAGAGGCAGTTGCAGAATATGGCTTACCATCAAGAGTTAGAAGTGACAAGGGTGGAGAAAACACTGAAGTATCACTCTTTATGCTTTCCAATCCACAAAGAGGCCCAGGAAGGGGTAGCATGATTACCAGGAAAAGTGTATATAACCAACGGATTGAGAGACTTTGGAGAGATGTCTACTATCAAATTACATTCTTTTATTACAATCTTTTCTATCACATGTTTTAGATCCAGACAATGGTGTGCACATGTTTTGTTTACATTATGTGTTCATCCCTCATACAAACAGAGATTTGGCTGGCTTTGTGGCTGCATGGAACAGGCATGGAGTTACATCAGCTGGAAATCAACACCATTGCACCTCTGGATGATGGGGATGAATAGTGTTGTATATTCTGATCTTGTAGTGGCACAAGAAGTATTTGACGAGGTGTCGTTTAGGGCTTGATTTGTTCTTGATTTGTTCATTAGGCAAGTACATGTAAGAATTTCATCCAGGCAACTAAAATTCTGTCAATGTTGTACAGTATACAGCGCAACCAATTTAATTGTATTCCAGAGGGAATTTACTAATAATTGTTTTTAAAGTAATCAAAAATACATTTACCACTTTTTTCAGCTTGCCACAAAAAATCCGATTTGCTTATTCAACATCATTTGGCTAACATGAATTTCATGATACTTAGTGAACACAATGTTAGATTTCTGTTTTGCAGCAGAGTGCAAACAGAAAAGGAACCACTTCATACAGTAATAACATTTTACTTTTCAAAACTTTTTTTAATGTGAATTTTTTTTTTAATTCTCCCCCAGGGAGACTTTGTCTAGCATTTACTCTTTAATTATTCAGCTCAGGTATAGCAGTACCTAGCAGGAAGATTCTATGTCACCCTCTCCTTCTGTAAATAGAACCAACTGATTAATAATCCACTTTTTTCAAATTCTTATCATTTCAGTCATTTAAAATAAAGCTACGCTGTTAATGAACATTAGTATCACAAGGAGTATTGGCAGATTAAGTAGCGCATTCTTTCTGGGAAAATGTAACGATAAAAATCAATTTCTCTAAATTCCAAACAGTCATAAATTTTCTTGTTTGACAAAATTTGGGAAAAAACTAATATTTTTCATGCAGACGTCCTCTGGTATAAAAGTTTTATCAAGTCTATGAATTTAAATTAACATGGTTACTGATATTCCAAACTTGTCAACCAAACAAATGCAGCGCCTTAAAAGTCAATTTATAATATTGAAAATCAATAACTGCTCTGAAATGGATGAAACAGCAAGTTATTGTGATTCGCTTATTGCTATCCACCCATGGACATGTGTGTCTTTGGAAATGACTATGAACCACTTTGTGGTTTTCACCTTCCGAGAAATTAAGCCACAACCAAAGTTTTTTCAGCAACTTTAACCATGTGCAAAATGATCAAACAGGAATTATAGTAGAATTCTACTATTGTAGACTACTCAGGACTTGTACTTTACTTGTCACATCCTACGAAAACCAACTTTTCGTCCCGTAAACACCTCCCTGGCATCGGCCTCCATCTTTGAGAAAATCAACGACTTGGTCACCACTCCCTCACCCAAACAACAGGGACCGTTGGGTCCCAGTCTTTTGTGAATGATGAATGTCGACATGGAAGTCGAATTGATAATCATCGCCTGGAGCGCTTGTAGGAGTTCGGTTCGAGTAATGGATGTTAGCGTGAACAAAAAGTTGTCTTGAATATTGAATGTTCGCTTGAATGTTAAACGTTTCCGTATGAATGCAGAATGTCGATCTGGGTCCTACACTGGACCAATAATGAAGCTTCGAACAACGAATGTCGATATTTATTTTTGTCCGTAAATACGCGCCATACATTACCGTGTTTATGTTTCTGCACGTATATACTGCCTTAAATCGAGCCTTATTTTCCGCCAAATCCTGTTCAATGTCGTTTGTATAGCCTTCTCACGCGTTCAAATTAGAGTCAGTCCTTGACATTACGGATTTACCATGACTGTAAATGAAGAAGCGAGACAGTTTGTCCAGACAAAGTTGAATATTTCACGCGTGAACAAGCACCAAAAAATTGACCTGTTCATTACGCTTTGTTATTAGAAAGGGAATGCCGCAACGAAACATGTTGATCAAAAATAAAGATTCTGATGCTGGGATTACTTTAGCAATTTAATCATGTTGAGAACTGAATACATGTGCCTAGTGCCCTTCCATTATAGCGTAGTTTTTTACCTGTGTCAACAGTCATGAATTTTGATGGATTAACTTGCGTAAAATTGAAAAAACGATCAACTTCTCCAGACCACTCATTCATTTAGTCGATTTCATTTCACGCTTCTAAAGATTCCTCATTTTAAATATTCTGGCTTTTAAAGAAAGATTCCCGCTTTTAAAGATTCCCACTTTTAAAGATTCCTCGTTTTAAAGACTTTCCATTCCCCATTCTCCGTTCCCTGTTTTAAAGATAGCCCTGCCACAATCATAGTTACCTTCCCTGTTACGAAGGAGTGGTTGGATCAAATCCACAGTGCGAAAGTAAATTTTTCGTTTTGCTTAATTTCCTTTCTTTGTTTTCTTTTTTTATTTTTCAGACACAATAATCATTTTCCTGCATAATATACTTTCAAAAATAGAAGCATTGACGCCATAAATGAAATATACGCTGCAAGAGACAAAAGTGTATTCGGAGATTGGGCAAACGTTAATTCACGGATGAAAAACGTATAAATTTAATCTCTTTTAAGATTATCATTGGCTTCTTTCACACCCCAACACTATTCTTTGCAACAAAGGTCGCCATTTCGTTTGTTTATTACTCACAAAACACTATCAAATGCTCTCAAAAGCCTAAAATCGAAAAACAGTTTACAAGAATTGACCAATCGAGCGAGCAAGTGCCAATCTTCACATCACATGTACAACTCGCTCTGGTGCATGCATGCAATTCACGAGTTAAAAATGACTCTCAAAAGTGAGCAACTTTTCTAAATTTGGTGGCAACTTTTAAATTTTTGAGGTAAGTAATGGAAATTCTCCCGTTGGTAGGGTAAACGTAAGTAACCATTCCTTTTGTAAATAGTGTACCTTAAGTGCGTTTCTATTTGTAGTATTTTTGTAAGTAGTACCATTTGTAACCGATGTGTGTTGAATAAAGTTCATTAAAAAATAATCTTGTGTTTATTCAGTTTCCGTTTCCACAGCGTCTTTCCGATTGCATCTGTTGGAAAGTAGTCTGAGGAAGTATAAAATTTTAATTTTTCATCTTTTACCACATGGCCAAAATGTTAATGAATACAGTTTTACTGAGAACCACAAAAATTTCATGAGAAAATTATAGTGTTAGATTTTGGCGTTGCCACTTAGGTTGTGAGTGAAAATTCAAGAAAATGAAACAAATAAACAGTATCAACAAATGACAATATAATATGAAAGTGTGCTTCATTGAATCAAAAAATTATCGAATGTACTCTTTAGGATTTCTCTCATGTTATCTGCATCACAAATAACATTTGGCCCTGCGATCGGGGGGCAGGGGTTGTCGTCATCATAATCCTCTTCTTCCCCAGTTGTCACCCAGTCGTATGCAAAGGTTATGCAGAACTGCACAAGCTACAGCCTTTTTTACTACAAAGTCTATTGTACTGTCAAATCTTTTCTGTAACATTCTCCATCTACTTCAATCAAACCGAATGCACATTCGACTTTTCCTTACGCAGAGCAAAGTTCCTTGTTGAATTTGATGTTATCACGATCTCTAGTACCTCCTCGGTACGGTTTCATTATCCAGGGGCTGAGGGGATATGCACTATCCCCAATAAGAACGGTTTCCAAACTATTTTGTGTCTTCCAAAATAGCCTATTTTTGGATAAATCAATAGTTTTCCTCTGCATGTTTAGGAAAACTACCAAAATTAATCAAATTTTGCGGAGAAATTCATAAAAAGATTAAAAAATCCTATTTTCCCCTACAAGATTGAGCATGTCCGTAAAAAACTATGTGTTAAGAGTCAACCATGGAAAGATGCAGAGGTAATCTCCAACACTGGATGTCGCAGAAATCCTGTGATCAATGAGTCATCATTTGTCCCAAAAATTCTGCGATCACTCAAGCAATGGATGTCGCAGAAATTCTGCGATCACTCAGTCACTGGAAGTCGCAGAAATTCTACGATCACTCAGTCACAAGTTGTTAAAGAAATTCTGCAACCACTCAATCACTAGATGTCGCAGCTCTAGTGCAGCGTTCTACCAATTGAGCTACCAAGCCATCTTGACAGCTCAATTCGAACCACAGGTCAGTGGTTCGAATCCCGTAGAGGCCTGATTTTCGCTATTGCATAAATAGCGCTATCTACTGCGAAGGATCGTGCATCATACGTATTTAATACCGCAGTTCAAAATATATGAACTTTATATATTCATTGTATCTGATTTATCATCACGGGTTTATTACGAATCAACTTAACGGCCTGCTCCCAGTTGGCTTGTTAGCTCAATTGGTAGAGCGCTGCACTAGTATCGCAGAGGTCAGTGGTTCGAATCCCGTACAGGCCTGATTTTTTTCAGGTCTGATTTTCGCTATTGCATAAATAGCGCTATCTACTGCGAAGGATTGTGCATCATACGTAGATTGTAATCTGTTTATATTCTGGAGTGTGGTATTTGACCATACAGATGAGCAATAAAGCATCTTACTAAAAACTAACGACATTATTAACAGCTCTAGTGTTTTTTTGTCAAAGCTCCTTTTGACTCTATTAATTTGACAAAGCTTTGCGAAACAAGATGACACTACACGTGAAGTGTGGTGATCGTAGGTAAGATGGGGGTCAAGGAAGACTCCCAAGTTCTTGGCAGAGTCTACTGGCTTCAGTGTTTTACCCAAGAATACCACACTAGGATCTTCCGGTAACCTACTTAAAATCTGTCCAGTGCCAAGGAAAAGGAGTTTGGTTTTATCGGGGTTGATAAGTAGATAGTTTTCACAACACCATTGGGCTACACTGAAAAGATCTTGTTCGAGCTTTTCAATAGCAGCATCAAGCTCAACGAGCGGAAATGACATGAATATTTTTGAGTCATCCACATACGATTCCAAATTGCAGAAAGTCGGTGGTCTTTCCTTAAATTTAGGCAACACAGAAAGGCAAAACTCTTGAACAAAAGTTAATCTTTCAAATCGGCACCAACGAATGCTTTTCATTCCACTAATTTATTCGTGTTTTTCTCGTTGTCATGTTCCCACCAATGGCATAGCACCGCTTTCTGCATATAAAACCACATACAAGCCACAATTCCTCCATTTGCTCTGACGAAGGGCTAACGCTCGAAACGTCTGCTTTTTTTTTCCTTACGGTGGCCAATTTACAACTTCGTTGATATAATCAATTATCTTTTTACCCCCAGCGATGCAGCACCACAGTTTCTTTAGAAACTTTCAGCCTATAATTGCCAGGGTCACAGGCACTTCCGTTTTTAAAGATTGGGGTCATTCTTGAAACTTTTTCAATGTCACAGCGAAGCAAATGAGATCGATACATCTTCTGTTTAAACTTGATGAATTTTAGAATATCTTTAGTAATCCAAGGCTTATTCATTTGCTTCTGCTTAGCCCGGGAAGCTAACTTCATTGGAGCATGTTTGTTGACTTTAGTTCGTTTGGACTTCAGCTTCTTACAGGCATTGAAGACTTCATCCCTCTTCGTTCGTCGTGTAAATTTAACGATAATCTTGCATTGACTTTGTCCATTCTTTAACAGTAGGCGATGAGCAATTGAAATGTCATTCGGCTCTAGTTCAACATCAGTTAACCTCGCTGTCTCAATTACTAGCTGAGTGGGATTATCATCAGCGATATCAGGAATCCCTTGTATTTCCAAAGTGTCACGTCGGCTGTATTGCTCGTTCGCATTGAGGCGGAACTGAATGTCATAGATGTCATTTCTTGCATATCCAATTTCTATTTCTAGGTCATCTATCCGATCGTTTGAGTCCTTGTTGTTTCTTTTGCTCCTGAAAACCATCTAAAAGAGTGTCATACCTCTCAGCAAGGAACTTTTGAGAGGTTTCTAGGTTGTTTATCTTTTTTTTCATGGCCTCCAGGTCTGCATTACTAGGGCGTTCTCGCTGGATATAGCGAGCATTTTAACAGTTTGAGTTTTTTATTTCTACAGGTCACTGGAATATCTCGACCCCTTGATGAGAAAATCATCAAGAGGATCCACGAGCTCGTTGTGGAGGGAGTTAAGGAAATATATGAACTGAGACGGCATTTGAAAATCTTTGTGAAAGAGGTCTTGTTTTGAGGACTCGCTCCTGTTTAAATGCTGGCGCAATAACGTCCTTCGAATTATATCGCGATCGAAGAAAGCATTTTACAATGCGGAGGTTAAGAGCTTGAAAGACACCAATATAAGACAGTGGTGGAAATTGGTGAAATTCCATGTCTAGGATATCTAGCAAAGAGGGACAGCGGTACAACCAGCTGATCGATGGAACATCAATCGATTCTGTTGATGTTTTGGTGGAGAAGATGAACTCCTTTTTTGGTGATCTTACATCATCCTCCACGCTCATCACTTCGTCGGATATTGCTAATATAACTGTTACTGAGATTCCTGATGAGATGTACGTGTCTGAGCGCGCAGCCTACAAAGCACTCACCTCGACCAAGATCAAGAAAGCTAGTGGACCAGACGACTTGCCGATGTAATTCTTAAGGTCTTTGCGTTTGAGTTAGCTCCCGTGGTTGCTGACGTTTATAATGCCAACCTCAAAGATGGTCTCATCCCATCGTTTATTCCATCCCTAAGCAGACCCCACCCAAGTCTATTGAGGACAATATACGCCTGGTTTCACTCATGTGTCAGATTGCTAAGGTTTTTCAAAGATTTACACTAACATGTGTTCTCCCTACAGTTTTAAAAGATCTTGATATTAAACAGTTCGCGGTATCACGGAAGTCAACAGAACAGGCAATAATTCATCTGATGCACCTTACCTTAGAAGCTTTAGACAAGGGTACTTGTTCAATCAGGTTCTTTTTCGCAAGTTTTAAGAAGGGGTTCGACCTAATAGACCCTGTAATATTGTTGAGCAGGCTATCTAAATTCGAGGTTCATATCTTCTTTTCTGCACGAGCAATCCCAGGTAACACGTATTGGTACCAATTCTTCTTCTGCGAGCCCGTTACGGGGTGGCATCCCTCGGGGTACGAAGCTTGGCCCTCTACTTTTTGTGGTAATGGTAAATGATCTTGTGAGAGCTTGGGTTGCTCGTGCTAAATACGTGGATGACCTCACTGTCATCGAGATCATTCCAAGAAATTCACCTTCTGTGTTGAATTACATCCTAAATGATATCAATTCTTATGCATTTCAGAACAACATGTGCCTCAATCCGCTTAAATGTAAAGTTCTCGTGGTTGACTTTCCTCACTATAATAGTTGTGTCCCCATGCCAATCATGGTTGGTAGATCCCTTGTAGAGCAAGTTTCGTTGTTTAAGTTGCTAGGCGTACATGTTTCGGATGATCTCACGAGGTCTGTGCAAATTGACTGGTTGGTGAAGAGGGCCAATCGTACACTTTTTGCGTTAAGGCAGCTGCGTAAGAGTGGCGTACCTCCTGTAGACATCGTTACCATATACTGCGCGCTTATAAGATCTATATTGGAGTATGCGTTAGCTGTGTTCGCTGACTTGCCAAAGTACCTGGATAACGCACTGGAAGATGTCCAGAAAAGGGCTCTCTCTATTATATGGCCTGACCTTTCATAAGAACCCGTGCATGAAAAGGTCACTATTCAGTCCGCCGCCTAGATGCATGCAAGCAGTTAATCCGTAAAATTCACCCAGGCCACCACTTGTACCCCCATATTCATGAGTGAGTACTTCGCAGCATAACGCAAATGTGTCTGCGTTCAGGCAAATCTCACCGCCTGCTCGTAAAACCTGAGCGTTTTAAAAATTTCCTTACCGTTAAGTATCAGCCTGTGTAATGTATTGTTTGTATTATATTCATATCTATTATGTATATACTGTACCAGTAATTCAGCCTCAGGCTGCAAGTGGTCAGAAATAAACTATATCATTATTTACGTATATGTGCACGATCCTTCGCAGTAAAGCACTATTTAAGCAATAGTGAAAATCAGACCTGAAAAAAATTCAGGCCTGTACGGGATTCGAACTACTGACCTCTGCGATATTGGATGAAAGATGAAAATCGTTGCAGAATGAAGACGCATGACTCTGTCACTAGTTTGCAACAGCATTTTGCAAGGACTTAAGCACGGTAAGCTAGTGTGCCCTTTCACTCGTTAGTGTGCCATTTCAGTCGTCAGTGTGCCATTTCAGTCTCTAGTGTGCCATTTCAGTCTCTAGTGTGCCATTTCAGTCGTCAGTGTGCAATTTTGCTCGCTACCGTGTCATTTTGCACGGTTTCTTTGTTTTTATGAGCTTGGCACCCTTCTTTGTTCGACTGAAGACGCGGTTTTGTTTTCAGCGTACGATAAAAACAAAAGCAAAATTTTAATTGGGCGTGCCATTTGACACACTGCTGGCAGACTCGCATGTCATTTGACTCACTACCTACTGTTTGGTGTGTCATTTTAGCATACCCCTACGTTCACCGTTTTGCCCAAATTCCCGTGGAGGGTCACAAATGAAGGTCACAAATGTTGTCCCTCCTTTCCACAATCTTACCAAAACCCCCATGAGTGAAGTGTGCTATCTCAGCAAGAGATAATAATGTTGGACACTTTTAAGTGAGTCATCCTAGCAGATGTTTGGTGAGGTATTGCATTCTGTGCTCACATAGACCTGGGAAAAAAGAATGAGGTGTAGCAGTCATTCAGGTCAATTAAATGCTCTAAGCTCTAATTCAATACCAGAGCTCATTGGGTTATCTTTCTTGCCAATACTCTTTCCGGTTATTTCGGTTTTCTTGGAAACTCTTCCCATTGAGAAGAAGCATGATATATGTTTACAAATTAAAAGCAAAGAAGAGTGGGAAAAAAAATTGGAGAGGAACAGAATGGTATCAAAGACAGTGGTATATTTGTTTTTGCAGGGGGTAGCTTTTTAATTATGAATCAGAGTTTTAGCCTACGCATGTCTCAGTTTCTACATTTGTTGTTTCGTCTTGTGATTCCTTGCTTTAAGAAGTAAGGTAAAATTGTTTAAATTTCTTTTTCATTACAGCCACTTGAGTCTGTAAATGTAAAGAAAACACAGAAAAACGGTGGTAAAGAACATATTGCTTCCACTATAAAGTATTGAAAGTAATTTGCAACTCTCTATATTTGTTATTTATAATTGACATGCTTTGCACAGGTGTTGTGTGATTAGTGGAGAAGTTAACTGTATTTCAAGAATTGAATCACTTTCAATTGCAGTGAAAGCTATTACTTTTATATTTGGAAAAGTAAGAACCTGAGAACCTTCCTCAGTGTCTGTGATATAGAAGTGTCCACTAAATATAGGTTAATTTATTATGAAATGTGGGAAGAATAGTATGCAACTGAAAATAAAAGTAAGTTCCTTACAGGTAATCTCAGAACAGCTGTGTGTGGCTGGAAATTCACAGTGCTGGAATGCAACAGCAAATCCTGCTGAGAAACTGAGAACAGCTGTGTGGGGTTGGAAATTAACAGTGCTGAAATATAACAGTTAACTCCTGCTAAGAAATTGAGAACAGCTGAGAGGGGCTGGAAAATAACAGTACTGGAATATAACAGTTATCCATTGCGGAAATTCAGAAACAGGAAACTTTTAACTATTTTCGTGCTACAGTACACTGAGGATAGAATAATATCTCCCATTGCCTCAATTCCAGTTACTTGTAGAAAGGTCCTCTCTGAACCATAAATAGGATCTGTTTTACCAGTTATGGAAAGGAGAAATCTCAACCCTTTAACCCCCTATGAGTGACCAGCTTCTAATTTCTCCTTACAATATCACCCCTAAATCAAACATTGAGGTTATGAGAATCAAGGAAATGACCAACACCTTATAAAGTTCTTGATTTTTAAACTAATTCTCCTTGTTGGGGCTTCAGGAAATGTATAGAGAACAGTATGGAGAATATGCATACTGATGTTAGGGTGTAAAGGTTTAATCAATAAATGTATGTTAAAGGTAGCAATACTACATAGTTATTACTTATTCACAAGTACTATATTTTACTTAGCAGATTGTAGCTTCAATGGATGCCAGAAAACTGTTTATGAAAAACTGGGAGATACAGTTTTGTATTGTACTCCAGGATATACATCTTTCCCATCTTCATCTTTCTTCATCTTCAGAGAAGAATGGAAACTTAAATGCATTCTTTAATCAGTATAAAAGACAGTTTTTTGAACGACACAGCCTGAAAAGACCAGTCTACACACTAAAACTGGACCAAGAAGGTAAGATTGTCCGTGACAAGAATGGCATTCCTGTTGTTTTACTCAACAGTTATGTTCAAGGGGAACTTAAGACTACAAAGCAACTTCTCTACAGAGAGGCTGTAGATGGTGTATTAAGCAGTTTACACAACATTAAAGGTGTCCTTGGAGAGGATACTTGCCTCCCTGGAGGGGTGAATGCCTTGAGTAGGCTATTCAATCAAGAATATGTATTTAAGGGTATTTTCAACCTTATTAGGGCCTTCTTGACTCAATGCTCAACAGGTCAGATTAACAACCCCTTGCCAATGCGAGAGCTTCCGTCCCCCTGTCCCCAAGTAGATCTTTTCGACCCCATTCCAGACTGCAGTGTGACCTTCTTGACATGGCCCCAAAGAAGCACCGTAGTTTTAGGCAGAATTATCGTTTAAGCTACCACCACGTTCTAACAGTCAAGTGCTGTTTCTTGAAGTTTTGCTAGCTGTTCCGATTAAAAACAAAGTCTGCTGAAGAAGTGTATGCCATTCTGACGGCCTTGTTCATCAAGGAGGGGTCACCTGTTTTTTTTTTTTTTTCAGTCAGATATATTTTATGCTATATTACAACTATTCTTTATGTATCTTTTTATTTTATACACGACCCCACAAGCTGCACAGCTTCAATACTTATCGTGTCTGAGTAAAGGTTTTACTTACTTACTAATGACGGTAAATTCATTGGAGAGGTAGTGCAAAGACTTTGCAAAGAATTTGAAGTTTTCATGGTTCATGGTAGGCAACACCACCCACAGTCTCAAGGCCAGATAGTAAAATCTCAACAAGCAGGTCAAAAGGCTGCTTGGAAGGTTTTTCCAACAGTTGCCTAGAGATCTTCAGGCCAATGTCTGGCCTTTACTACTCTCTGCTATTGCAGACCTTTTAAATTGCAAGTAGCACAGCACAATTAATGATATACCTTTTCAAATATATAAGAACCGTGAGCCTTCCTGCTTGGTGAACTACATCATCCCAGAAGATAGTATGTGGACAGAAAGTATTGAAGATGGTTGCCTCGAGGATTATGAATTTTCATCAGAAGATTTCATTGAGGTTGAGAGACATGGGGAGAGCACTTTCATGAATAAATCTATATTAGACGAGATAACAGAGGCCATCCTGCAAATTTCGTCTGAGACCATATTATTGTTCTCGTTGAGTGTTTCAGCTAAGCAGCTGTCAGCAGCTGTTAAGAATATAGTGCAAGGAAATTCACATTCTCCACCTTCTCACAGTCACGACAATATCCCACTTCAATCAGTGGAATCAGAGGCAGAATTCCAGGCAGAGAGCATCACAAAATATCTCTTCAACTTGAGTGAAGAATAAAAATCTAAGATGGTGGATGTCCTTGAAGCAACAGAACACACCATTTATAAAGGAACCACAAATGAGCTCTTAAGAGGACCAAAGAGCAGGAAAACTAAGGTGGGAGACAAAGTTCTCCTCCAAAATCCATGGTCAGAAGGGCTGTATTTTTCAAAGCCGGATCCCTTTCAGCCCTTGAATGTTTTGGGGGTCATCAGAGATGTGCGTCCTGGAGGAATGTTCAAGGTGGAGATGAGCAATTAGTAGTTAAATCCACTTTTGGTGGTCAGATGGTTTTTTTCAAGGAAAAGCAGTGTGAACTTCCCATTCATGAAACACCCTCCAAGTTATCTTTGCTGAATATGCACAATTTCATTTCAGAGTTTGGCGTAACTGTGCATAAGGAGATGTATAATTGAAGTCTAAGGTTGAGAACAGTGGTTCACCATAGCAGTATTGATGACCTGCTGAAGAGTTATTGTCAGGTTCTGGATTATGGGCTCCTTGCCATGGTATCTTCGTCTTCTGACACAGAGGAAGAAGATACTGTGTTTCACCAGAAGTTTATAACGGGCCTTCAAACTTTACAGGTTTCCGGTTTTCAGTACTTTCTCTATGGTACAGTCTCTTGGGAGAGAGACAGAGGGTAAAAAACCTGGGAAGTTCAATTCTGAGTCATCTCACGAATTATGAGGAACACTCTGACTGCTTTTCGTGTGTTGGAGAACTAAAACAAACTCCATGCTTTCATCCTTGCTGCCAGAATCTTGTGTTTCAGATAACTGTTAACTGTGGGCTCTGTGTAACAATGAATGGTTGCATTGTACCATTTTATGATAGTATAATGAAAACACCCCAGACAGCTTCAAAGGAAACCCCTCTGTTAAGTAGCCAGCCACACAACTGAGACTAGGACTTCATACCACGATAAAGATAGTATCAAAAGACCCAGCACCCAAGTCAGTGTTAATGAGTCAGTGTTAAATAGGAAGGATCTGCTTGACCATACAAATGATGTAACGATTGATGTTGGATTGAACAGTGCAGTACACCCCAAGGAAGTCTGAAAACCCATGAATTCACCCTTGCTGAGCCATCCACATCATCATTGCCGTTCATGCCAGGAAGCATTCAAGGAATACAATGGAGGCTAGCTGAGTAGAAGGACAAGTGCCACCAACAACTAGAGAAGATTGATCCTTGTTGTAGTGGACTGGCTAAGTTTGTAATGCCTTTGAAGGGTTTTCTTGCAGCCATAAATCTCTCCAAGTTAATGCCACAGAGAGAAGTAACTTGAGGTACTTTTTAAAGATTATTGACAAGCATGCAAATAAAGACGTACAGAGCCAAGTGCGCCTAAGTAGCAACAACGGCAGTCAGGAGTGTTTGCAAGTTCAAGGGTACAGCTCATTCTGTGGACTTTGTGCAATGAACAATGGAATGGGTGTTCCAGGAAAGGACCTACTATGTTCAAATTGTTTACCTTGATTTGGCAGAAGACATGACTTGGTTAAAACAGGTTTGTGAAGTTCGGTGTGGATTTTCTGAACCTTAAAGAGCCTATGCGGGGTCTTGATGGCGATTACAGTATTTTAGCAATGGAGAAGGCAGCAATAGTGACCTTAACAGCATAGTTTAATATGTGGACGACACTGCCTTACTAGTCAAAATATCTAAAAATGAAATAGATTTTTCTTAAGAGGTTGTCAATCAGTTTTTCAGTTGAACCCAAGATAATGCCATGGCATGCAATCCCAAAAAAATTAATGAATTAATACTTTGTAAGAAGGTCGCTCGTGATATACACCCGTGAACAATATAACGCAAGTTTCTTGTCTAAAAGTGTTAGGGGTTACTTTACGTAGTAATCACAGGTTTAATGAGCAAATAAAGGGTTAGCTGAAGGAGGCCAATAGAGTCCTAAAGTGCTTACGTCACATTTCCATAGCACCGGAATTCTATGGTCTAAAAAAACCAAAATGGCGTCTCTAGCTTGACACGTCGTTGACCTCGAGCACTTCAAGAGCTACAATAGCGCATTTTATCCTCCAATAACAGAAATAAGATAAAGTGAGTCAAGATAGCCTTTGGCCTTACTATTGAAGAGTATAATAAGCGGACGAAAGCACCTGGTGAGCAATAACTTGAGTCAAAACGCCACGGAGACGAGGTTTTGCGATGGGCTAGTGTTTTCATCCAGATTGCAATCCCACATCTGAAAGCCACTGCTGCCGATTCTTTTCGTTTCCAGACCAAAAAAAGCATAAAACACTCTATGATAAGTGGATATCATTTGTAAGGTGAGTATTTTTCGAAAAATATACATTTCGATGCTGCACCAGCGATTAGAAATAGCTGGTTTTTTATCTCAAACTGATTCACGATTAGCTATTTTTGTTTCTTGTCTTATTTGTTTTCTCGCGGCTTTGCCTTTCCTTGTCTTTAGTCTTGATCTAAGATTATTTAGTCACTAAAAAACCATATGATAAATGTGAGTATCAAAGCTTTTACACTAACTAGTATTAAGTAACAAGCTCAGAGAAATACTCGCTTCGCATTCACGTCTCAGACTACAAGGTTAAGTATGTGACCAACTAAACTTTGGGTTTTTTAAGCGCAAGTACAGTAACTGCTTCTGTCTTTTTCTGTTATGGGAGAGGAGACAGAAAGCCCAGCAAACATTCGCGACTTTGCAGTTGTCACTTTAAAGATGGGCGAAAAGAAAATATGCCAACCATCAGCGACAGAAACAGGCACAAGCTGTTTGATAGTTTAGACTTGCTGCCCAGGTACAGGACCAACACCTCCCTGTACACCTATCCCCAAGAAAAAACGGAAAGTGTCTGCTGAGCCCACAAAATTACCAACCGTAGCATCTGTGCTCGAGGAGATCAAAGAGAACTCTGAACCATGTTCCACTGAATGCTCAGAACAGGAAAAGACAGGTTCTAAAGAAGCTCTGCTGTCAATAGAGCTTGACATGACTTCAACAGAACTCTCTAAACACAAGGAAATGTCAAGTTACTATAGTGCACACTACTCTGCTAAGAACTTCAGCCCTGAGGTGATACGTATGGAGACAGGTCTACCCACAAAGGATGTTATTGATATTGTTGGGAGATATGTTTCAAGATTCAAGGGTGAAATAAACTATTATGCTGGATGGAAGGTTCAGGCGATCACACTCGAGGACCAGATATTTATCACTGATGAAACTGAAACAAAATTATACCAATCTACATTTAGCTAAGTTGTTTTCATGCAGTGCTGCAACTATAGCTAACACAGTACTAACTTTTGTCCATGTTCTACATTCTCTCCTGTTCAAAGACATCATGACAACTGTGCCATCTAGAGAAAAGAACAAGCTGTGTTTGCCATCCTCTTTTGCTGAGTACAGCAGTTGCCAGATTGTGATTGACTGTACAGACATTGAAATTGCTGCACCTAAGCTCATGTCCCAGCAGAATGCTACATGTTCCACCTACAGGGGAATGAACTCTTTCAAAGTCATTACAGGGGTTGCCCCAAATGAAGTTATAACTTATGTTAATGATCTTTTTCCTGGCTCAGTCAGTGTCAATGTCATGGTTAAAGAGTCTGGATTTCGTAAACATTTGAGTGCTGGTGATCTTGTTCTGACAGACAAAGGTTTTATCATCAGTGATGTAGTTCCAAGAGGTGTTTCAGTGAACATACCACCATTTCTCAACAATGGAAAGTTTACAGAGAGTGAGGCAAGGGCGACAAAATCAATAGCTCGATGTCGCATCCACGTAGAGTGTGCAAATGCAAGACTTAACAGTTTTCGCATTTTTGAGGTGCCATGCTGACAAGCTATGCCAACTGTGCTCAGCTCTTGTCAATTTGCAGTACCCATTGATCAAGGATGGCTGCAAAGACTTTGAATTTGACTGAATAGAACTTTTCTTGTAATATTATATTTGTATTGACTAGAAGCCCTACTGTAACAGATCAAGTGGTATTGACATAGCTTTGGTCAAAAATATGATGTGATCAGTTTTACATTTTTCTGATATTATTCATCTCCTTTATCTTCATTAATACAAACCACTATGTGTTCTGTGAAAATAGATTATAATGAAATCCAATGACATTGTTAAATTGTCCTTTCAACTAGATCCAGGTCAGGGGCATGTGACCCGTATGGAATTCTTTCATCCAGTAGTTTGAGTGTGAAAGTCATGCTGGCTTAAAGGTTTTACTTTTGTGCATGTGAGGCTGGGAGCCCGAGTCCAGGTATATAAAACAAAAGCCACACTTAAGAGGTACTTAGAAAAAAACCTGTGTCTGCATGGATTTTGTTTTGGCTCCCTCCCCATCCCTTTGCATTTGCTGTGCAAGCTTACTTAAGTGTGGAATAAGTTTTATGCACCTGAGCCCTGTTGAGTAACCAGGATAAGTGTTACCAGCTACCAGTAGCCATTGGTTGCAAAAAAAATTGTTGAAGCTTGTTTTCAGGAAGAATGTAATTCATTATTTAGTTACAATGCTAAATGGAAAAATGTTGATTTTTTATCCTGTGTCCACAGTGTAGAATTATATTAGATGTAATGTTATATTAAGAAATTAATGTATGAAATTTCAAAAAATGCCTTTTTACATTAGCTATTGCCTATTTACATTAGCTCCCGCTCCCCCCCCTTACTCTGATTATGTCCAGCATCTGTGCACCACTTTTCAAAGTTCTCCCTCAGTAATCTTTGGGAATAGTTGACGAAAATAAAAATCACTCAAGATAGCAATATTGTGCTCCCAAGATTCATCTCGTTCAATTTTGATAACTACACTGTCCTTTGTGGTCCACAAAACAAAGTAGCAGAATTTGCGCTTGGTAAGGAACATCTGGCCTTGACACTGATGCCAGTAAACATGTGTGGTAGACAGGGTATAACTCCCTTCCTTCTCCTCCAAGTAGAAGTCTTTGTGCCCACAAGCTTCCTTGATTGTCACATTTCGATGTGTGTATGGGCACTTACACTCAATCACCGAGTTGTCTCCCACAAGTCCATCAGGGGAAGCACCCAGAACTCCAGACTCTTGTAGCCAAAGGCCAGTCTGTACAGGTGTAAGATTTGTGATGTTGGTGAAGGCTTTCAGGGCCTCAGTCTCATTGTCCTGTTCTCATGCAATTGCTTTAACTCCGCTCAAGTTGTAGTCCCCAAGTAGTCCCTTGATAAGAGATGGAGTAACTCTCTTTGCCTGGAGGACAGAGCCAAAATTACTAGCAGTCAGGCGGCCTCTAAGAGCTTGGTGCCATGCAGGGCTGTTTCTCTGGCCAGCTTTGAGGGTGCTCACAACATTTATAGTTCTCTCCTAAACTCTGGCATTCTCAATCAAGTACTCTAATTGTTTTTCCTTCATAGATTCCGTAAGGAAACCTTCAGAGTAAATGATATCCTCAATTGTCTTGATCGAGAGAGGGGTAGCAGGTTGTCGTTCGGGACTCAAGATCTAGCAGGTCCCTGTTAATTTAACATAGCGCTTTAGTTCGCTGTACAGCCACATCCGATCTTCTCGGCTAAGATCGTACACCAAGGGGCTGTAATCCTTCTTCTTCGGTGGCGCTGGAAACATCTGGCTTGCGGACTGTACGCTTTCTGCCTTTCGCTTTCCTTTCCATTGGCATTCCACGTCCGTCCTGCTAAGGTTATGGATGCCACAAATAAACATGGCTGCCGCGTGAATGCACTTGAACTCGCCACGAGGACACTCGCATTCTGTGTTTTTTATTTCAAGGTTTTCATCCAGATAAATCTGATAAGAAGATAATTCGAAACAGACACATAAGTTGCGATATATATTCCGCAACACAAACATTAAATTGGAGGTGAAATCGGGGTTGGGAGTTCTTCAAATTGAACACACGTGTTGTGATCCCAAATCGGCGATTTACTGTGACTTTGTCGTCCTTATTTTTCATGCTTGCTTGGACATCATCTTTGATGACTCCCCCGGAATAAATAAAGCTATGGACATGGTTGGATTTGAAGTGGTTTTCCGCTCTCGAGAAAAGAAAGAAACGAGTGAGCATATCGATAAAGATGCCATGTTTGAAGTGTGTTTGGTTTGTTTAGACCAGAAAAAAATGCTGTCATGGCAACGTGACGTCACACTTTGGGACTCTATAAGTGTCTTTATGTGATAAGGTGTTTGCGCAGAGGGATATCAACAACCAGATGTAGATTACGTTTTTAGATCAATTGTTTTACCTCAACTAACATATGGTCTACCTATATATGCCTCCTCAATACCTGAATTAACAACGGTCCAGAATTTTCTACAGCACTGCTTTAAACGCAAATATATTTCGTACCAAATTGACATATATAGTGTATTGGAAGAGGTTGATCGCCCACTATTCAAGAAGATGTCCAGTATGCCCGCTCACCCTGTACCGTTCTTTCCCTAAAACGAAAGAAAGCTCAGCGCGCCTCCAAGTTCCTAGTAGCCGCCAACTCCTTAGGGTTAATACCAAGCATTTTAAAAATAGTTTTTTTAATAGGCTCTATTTCAAATATAGAGTAGCTATCTAATGTAACGTCTTATGTTATGTAATGTTGATAGCCTTGTAATTATTTTTATGCAAATTTTCTTGTTTTAGCATGTACTTTTGCTTTAAAACAATAGACCCATTATTATTATTATTATAAAAAGAAAATAATTCAAATACTGGAAAATTATAGATGAACGATCGACGTTTCAGTCATATCCCGCGGCCTTTATCAGGAAACTTCTAAGTCAACCTAGGTCTTGCAAGTGTCACGTCATAGTTGACTCAGCACGTCCCGTAACGCACGGTCCCACGTATGCGATAGTACAAACCGCAACCCTCCTTTCTTATTAAGAGAAGGGTCCTCTGTCATGTCAAACCTTTCCTGATTTTCCTTTTTTCAATGAATCAAATCTAGAAAAACGGGGTAACCTCTGAGAATTCATGCTACCAGCAGATAATACCCGTAGCTCTCTTATGCCATCTTTACTCTGACTTTGGAATTATTTTCAAGGAACTATGGAAAAATGGGGTAAATTCTACTAACACATATTCTATTGACTTGCCACATCTAATCTACTTTTCCCTGATTTTCCATTTTTTTTCACTGAGTAGAAAAACAGGGCACATTCTGAAAATTCATCGTCCAAGTGGAATTTATCCCACTGACTTGCCATATCCAATCTTTATCCGATTTTCCATTTTTTTCAATTGTGATGAAATTTTGTGGGCCGAGGCCAGGAACGTGTTCGATAATTGAGTCAGTTTGCTAGACATAACGTCTCGTAGTCACGTGACTACGAGACGTTATGTCTAGCAAACTGACTCAACATTTTTTTCAATAAATTATAGAAAAATGAAGTAAATTCTGAGGATTCACGCTTTAAGTGGCAAAGACCCTAAGTTCCCATATGCCATCTTTACCCCGATTTTCCATCTCTTTTTTTCGGCTGTGAATTCTATGATTAGTGCCAATCGTTAGCCCTCCATAATAAAGCATTATGCAATAACTTTATTGTAATTAGGAGTTTTTTATAGCGCTGGCCCGCTTTCAGGTATTATTAATTAACTTCCATAGAAATTCAAAACTTAGACACAACAACGTGCTATAAAATGTACTGTTCCTCTTTAATTGTAATCATTTTCTAAAGAAGTCTCAATTGGAGACTTCGATGTTGATTTGATGTTGACAGTCTATTCACCAATATTCCGTTAAATGAAACTATCGATATTGCCGTTAATCTTATTTTCAAGCATGACCCTAAATTTTCTATTAAAAAATCCGACTTGAAGAAATTGTTTTCATTCGCTACAGCTGAGACTCATTTTCTTTTCAATGGCAAATTTTATGATCAAGTTGATGGGGTAGCGATGGGTTCTCCGTTAGCACCCATCCTAGCCAATCTTTCTCTTGGTTTCCACAAGGAAACGTGGCTAAATAATTTTAATTATTCGATTCACCTTCTACTTTATAGGCGTTATGTTGATGACACATTTTGTGTCTTTCACAATGAAAAGGATGCTATGTCATTTTTCGATTACATTAATTTGCGGCACCCTAACATAAAATTCACTTTTGAGAAAGAGAATGATGGTAAACTCTCATTTCTTGATATATTTATTGACAACTCTTCAAGTGATTGTATATTTTCAGGTTTTCTTAAAAAAAACTTACACTGGTCTCCTGACAAATTTCTTTAGTTTTATTCCATCATGCTATACAATTGGCCTTATCTGAACTCTTACTGACCGAATCTACGAAATCAACAACACCTCTTCTGGCCTTCAAAATGATCTTAATAAACTTTCCAACAATTTAAAACGCAATTATTTTCCTTCACATATTACTGACAGAATTTTCAAGTGGTATCTTGACCGGTCTTCCTCTCAAAAAAGCCGGAACATTAAGAAAAAAATTATAATCACCTGACTAAGGTATTTGACACCCTCAGGAGACAGCTATGACGAGTCTCGACTTAAACCTATGGTCAGGATTGGGGTTGCAGAAACCACTTCAGTTCCATTGACCTTTTTGCAGTATTTTGATGTTAGAATTACAGGTTAGGGTTAGGATTGCAGTTGGCTTAGGGTTAGGGTTAGCACAAGTCAACTGAGAAGCATTCTCATTGCCCTCCAGCACCCTTGGGCAAGTGGCCAGATGGCACTGGTCCTGCTGAGCCCAAAATATCTTTCATTAACCTGACAATTTAATAACTGTTACCTGCACTTTGTGTTTTAATCCTAAACTCAGTCCTGCAAGGCTTTTAACAACTACCCTCCCCTTCTAAATCCCTATTCTTTTCTAAGATTCACATAAAACTTTCTAGTTTTACTAATACCATAACTAGTTAACAGCTTGCATAGTTAGAGACATGAAATAGCACTATAATGAGAAAAGGAAGATTTTTTTAAATTCATTCCTTAATGATGACAATAATACACGTTACTTTAAACTCCCTTTTGTCGGCTATTATTCTAAAATAGCGAACCTTAAACTCCGACAACTAAGTGCTTTTGCAAATCGGACCTAAATATCAAACTAGTTTTCACTTCTTTTAAAATTAAAAACGTGTTTAATGTTAAAGATCGTACTCCTGATGCTCTAAAATCCATGGTAGTTTACCAATTTTCCTCTGCGGGATGTAATTGCCATTATATTGGCGAAACTACTCGCCACTTTTCTACTAGGATAAAGGAGCACACGGAAAGCAATAAAAACACATATTTTTAAGCATTTCAACACATCTTCTTGTAACAACAATTACTCCCCTTCTTTTTTTAGTATTCTGGATTCTGCTAACAACTCAATTGATTTAAAACTCAAAGAAGCTTTTTATGTAAATAAGATCAAACCTGAACTTAACAAACAATTACAGCATTTTAACACTTTTCTAGCGTTCTAGTTTACACCTTTGATGTTTTGGTGTCACATTGTAATTAGTACCCGCTTCTGTATTACATCATATTGTAAATAATTTATTCATCTACCTGTATATTATGTCATTGTTCACACTCCGTTACTCATTGACTGAGGATGGCATATACATGCCAAAACATGTCTTTCAGAAAAGTTGTACATTTCTTACAATATCTACCATACTTGCTATTATTGCGACCACTTAAAATAAACAACTGAAGGCCAAACTTCTACGATTGAGAGAAGACTTCGTGACGCAGACGAATTATCACAACTTTGACCCCTCAGTCGATCTCACCTCTGACAGATCAGGGAAGCGTCAAAAATATATCATTTAATGCCAACAAACCATAATCTATGATCTCCAGCTCTTAAAGAAAATAAAACAATTGTGATATGATGCCACAATGTGCTTTTGTCTTAACTTGCGTGTAAAATGTTGTCATGGGAGTCGCAAGTCGAACAATGAAGACTGTAAATAAAGCGTCAACAACGCATCCCTTGGTCGAAAGTTCCTTTGTTATTTACGTAGCAAGTTGCTCTTCCATATTTAGGTTAGAAGAACGACGTGATCACACAGCGTTAATGAAGGAATGATTGAACTTCAAGAGGCCAATCTGAGAGGCTAATGATCCGGTTTCCAATGATTGCGAACAGCATGTTTTCCTGATATCAGCTGGAAGTTGCTCATACCTGTCAAATTTTCTACTTATCCTGACCCCCTTGAATGAGTACTTTTACCCGAAGACATAACTACAACAGAGTCTCTTCACCAGTCCCAAGCCATGTGTCGCTCAATAGATCGCAAGATATGATTGGCCACTGTTTCACATTACGTCCAAGGACATATCTACAATAAGAGGACATGAGGACATAAGTGCAACGGTACAGCTGTAGCATTGCAGTACATTACGTCAGGGGACATATCTACAATGAGAGGACATAAGTCCAACAGTACAGTTGTAGCCTTGCAGTACATTACATCAGAGGAAATATCTACAATAAGAGGACATAAATGTAACGGTACAGCTGTAGCATTGCAGTACATTACGTCAGGGGGCATATCTACAATAAGAGGACATAACTCCAATGTTACAGCTGTAGCCTTGCAGTACGTTATGTCAGAGGACATATCTACAATAAGAGGACATAAGTGCAACGGTACAGCTGTCACGTTGCTGTACATTACGTCAGAGGACAAATGTACAACAAGACGACACACATGCAACGGAACAGCAGTTACAGGAGCTCTGGGGGGGGGACCAGGTTGTCTTCACATGCTCCTGACCACAAGAAATTGGACTCTAATAGACCCAAGCCCTACCTCCTCCATCCACTTCAGATCACTCTACGCTTTGCTGCATGTTTCGCTTGAGTTCTTCAGTAATTCGCATTTTTTCTCAAACAATGAGCAACTTCTTGATCCCCAAGGACAGTTCTCTTGACATTCCAAGTCACCCTGCTTAACTGGGACGATGGCTCACGAAGCGCGGGGCAGATGAGGAGATTAAAATTTTTGTTGGTGAGTACAATTTTTACAATTTGGTGCGCAATTTCACTAGTGTGTAGATGTGATTAGTATATATATCAAAGAATGTGAACTTGAAGCATGCTTTGCCTCAAATTTGAGCTTGTGTGTCAAATTTTCTAGTTGTCCTGAAATTTCAAATGGATTTTATTCTAAACGAGGGTTGATCACAGTCCAAATCATGATTTTTGGTTTTGGCGCCATAACGCCCACAAGCGTCCTTTCTGTTAATTATATTATGCATAAATTATGCTTGCGTGGGAAGCAAGACAAAGATTCTCTTTCGCTATGCTCCACATGATGGGATAATTATGCGTACTTCCTTTGTAACTTTAAGGTCAACGGTCACACTTCAAAGCCATTCAAATGTAAATCTATGGACACGTATATAACCCCAGGGGAGAACCGGGATATGAATTCTTCCTTTCGTGCTACAACAGGTCAGTGAGTCAGTTTGATTAAGTGAGACCTTTTTCTTACGACGTGCTCTGCTTCTTGCTTGTTTCCTCATTCTTTTTTGGAATCCTTGTTGATTTTGTCTCGAAAGGTTTCAGGTCAGCAAGAGATCCGTTGACCAGTTCCAGATTCTGGAGCTTTAGCTTGCTTGCACGACTCAGGTTTTGATCCTACTGCTACCTTTAAGCGGAGGGAAGCCCTCCCGCTGAGAGCAACAGTTCTAAGACGCTGGAAACCAGCAAGACACTTTTGCCCTTGATATTCAAGGAGACGGAAAGTTTTGGTCCGAAGGTTGTGGACATTACAGCTGGACGCATGAATGATTCGTGCTCAATGAAGCCTTTGGTAACAAAATTGAAGGAATTGCAAGATAAATGTAAAACTGCAGAGGACTGCAAGGTTTTGTGCGTTCCTTAGGTAAATGTAGAGCTTACGGCTTCTATGACACTTTTATTGCCTGATGAGAAAGTGGACAAGATTTTATGCACTTGCCAAAATCTCTTAACCCGTGTTATAATCCTTCTGTCAGAGAGGTTGCACATGTTATTGGTTTGTTAGTATCAGGTTTCCCGCTGTGAATGTTTTAAACTTCATTACAGGTCTATTGAGCTTTGTAAATCCCAAGCTTTGTCTGTGAATCCTGATTTTGATCAAATGATTCGTCTTAGTCCTCGTGCAATGTCAGATTTAAGTTGGGTAATCGAAAATATTTCTCAACTGAATGGCTTCATGTTTGGAGACCACCCAGCTGATGTTTATATTGAATGTGACGCAAGTCTTGCAGGTTGTGGTGCTGCCTGCAATGGACAGTCAGCAAATGGTAGATGGTCGTTATAAGAACCTGAGCATCACAATAATTACGTGGAATTACTTGCTGCCTTTCATATACCTCAGGCTTTGGTGGCAGATAAATTTAATAGTCATGTTAGACTCAAGATGGATAATTCTACTGCAGTTTCCTATATCAATAACATGGGAGGGATAAGGTCTCCCTCTCTTCATGAGCTTGCATTTTCTATATGGGGATGGTGCATTTTAAGGAAAATTTTTCTTTCCGCTCAACACATTCCTGGAAAATCAAATGTTGAGGCACTCTTTGTTCAGGCAATTTGTTTTAAACTTAGAGTGGTCTCTTGATAAAGACGCTTTTAACCATCCATTACCTTTTTGCCAGATATTGATTTAACCCATTAACGGCCGCAGCTTTTGTGGAAAACTGTGTTTTGAAGCTAGTCCAGCAGATTTCGGGTCACTGTTGGGGTTTTAAAGGCTCGAACTTACCAAAAACCACTTGACAGCTCGTGCACTCGACGGCCTTTCGATCCAAATGCAAAATGGCGGCCTGAAAATCTCGGGCACGCGCAGAGAGCAAAATTTCGGCATAGTTTTTGGGTTGAAAAGTCACACCCCACTTACGACTTCTACTTTTCTCTCTTTCTCCTGCCCTTTTTTTCCCCTCTCCTTGCCTAAAGTTTCTCCTGACTTGCTGGAAATTGAGTAGGCTTCATTTTGGTGTAGAGATTTTTCAGAAACTACTCATTATTTTCAAAGCACATGCTCGGAAAGGTAGGTGGGTAGTGAAAGACGATCTTCGTGCAGATTTTCCAGTCAAAGTGACACGGTTTTTTGGCTATTTCTCCAATCTCCTCCACTCAATTGCGCTCATTCTGGTATCGTCTGCAAGATATTTTCAACCCGTTCAAGTACATGCTCGAATTCGTGCTCCAGAGTTAAAATTGATGACGTCACAGGGCGTAGAAAGGGTGTGGGTCCCCATGGGCGCATACGGGCGCACTGGACGTTAATGGGTTAATTGCTTCTAGGCTGAATGCTAAATTAGATCAGTTTGTTTCTTGGCGTCCAGAGCCAGGTGCATCAGCTGTTGATGCTTTTAGTATTAGCTGGTCTAATCAGAGATTTTATGCATTTCCTCCTTTTAGCTTGCGAACTCGGGTGTTGGCAAAGATTCGAAATGATGTTCCACTGGTGCTTCTTATAGCCCTGACATGGTCAACTGAGCCGTGGTATCCCATGCTTTTACAACTTGCCATAGCTCGTCCAGTCCTACTTCCCTGCGTGGACCATCTCTTAACTCTTCCTTATAGCAACCAAGTCCATCCGATGTTGGACAGTCTTCACTTGGCAGGATGGACATTATCCAGCAATCCCTCTCAGCAAAGGGATTTTCTGATGAAGCAATCAGAATCATCAACGCATCCTGGTCTACAGAGACTGATAAGCAATACAATACAGTTTGGAAGAGATGGTGTGGCTGGTGTAAAGAAAGGCAAATTGATATGATTCACGCACCTCTAAATGGGGTTATCAATCTTCTTGCTGATTGCCTTGCTGATGAGAAAAGTTATGCTACCATTAATATGTATCCATCAGCTTTGTCATCTACCTTGTGTAGTATAAATGGTGTTGCTGTTGGCTCACATCCTCTTGTTACCAGACTACTAAAGGAAGTGTATAATCTTCGTACTCTGAGTCCACGTTATACTTCTACTTGGGATGTTACTAAGGTAAACAGCTACTAAATACTCTGTTCCCTTTGGATCAGCTAACTCTTAAGTTATTGACTCTTAAAACTGTAATGCTTTGTGCATTGTCATCTGCCCTAAGAGAACAGACTTTGTGTGCATTAGATATTAAGTTTTTGAACAAGTCAGGTAATTCCTTAAGTTTTTCTGTAGCTGAGCGTTTAAAAATGTCTAGACCTAGGAAATCCACTTGGAAAGTGGAGTTTGTCTCTTTACCAGAAGATAGTTCTTTATGCCCCGTAGTTACGTTAACAGAGTACATGTCTCGTACAGAGAGCCTCAGAGGAAGGAAATTTGACTATTTAGTTCATTCATTAAGCCACACAACGCTGCATCCACTGCTTCAGTGGCAAGGTGGACAAACTCCATGTTATCCGCTGCGGGTATTAATACTTCCGTATTAAAACCTCATAGCGTTCAAGGTGCCTCCATTACCCATAAATATAGCCAAGGTGTTCCAGTCATCGACATTCTCCATATGTCTGACTGATTAAATGAGCACACATTTCGTAAATTTCATTTAAGAGATTATAATATTGTTGATTAATTCACACACCTTCTTAGGTTAGTCGAGTTAATTAACTGTATGATCCGAGGTTTGTGAGGTCACAAGGTAATAAAGTCAAGCGTTGTTTTTCGTGGCACGGGTTCTTTGAATTCGCATAGTTATCCCATAATGCGGAGCATATCGAAAGAGAATTTAAAAGTTACACAAGAGGTACTTACCTTGAAGTGTAATTGTAATTCTCTGAAGATTTGCGGGCATTGGTCAACAATGTGAGTATACTCCTCAATCATCAGCAATTGTAATATTGATTGTACATTATAATATAATTATATATCCCTTTGAAGTAAGGAAAGTGTGTTTCATCTAGGGATTAAAATTAAGGTTCACTGCTCGCCAATTTAACGAAGAAATTTTAGAACTAGCAGGTCACATTCTGTCCCATACAAAAGGCACTTACAGTAGTCAAGTATTTCTAGGAAATCTATGAAATCTAGAAAATCATTTAGAGCTGGCTGCTCGCAGTGGACTTACCATTTGTCCCCCCCAAAAATAATTCCTAATTTTACAAGAACTCTTTTATGTAAGAAATAAGACATATATTGACGAAAGTTGGCAACCAAAACTTAGGATCTATTGACCAAGATTTACACATCAGTCAACTTGAAAAAATAATTCCTCTGGACCTGCCAAACTGAATTTAAAAACCAGTCTTCAAAGGAACAATGCTATGATCAAACAAATTCACTGTGATAAAGGAAAAGTAAATTTTGGTTTTTTTGTTGTTTTACGGTAATTTTACATGGTGAGACAGCATTTGATAATGATGATCATGATGATCATGATGATGATCAGATAAGTAATTTACAGCAAGACAACAGAAGAACCAGCCTTTCTGCATCAGAAATATATAATTTTGACATTGAATCAGAGGTATGCATCAGGATACAATGTATCATAACAACATTTCTATTTAATTCGCCTTGAATTATGAAAAGTGTAACACTTGACAGTTTGTATAGAATTTAGCTTGTATTTGAGAATTTTCTTTTTAATGCCTTCACAAATAATATAAATACATACCAACATATGCAGGTCCTCTTCCTCCCATTTGACTATCCCCCCTAACAGATAATAAACACACACATGGCCAGAAATCCGCGACAGTATGGCCACCGAGCAGGCGCATTGATGCAAAATACAGTTTTAGAATACAAACACGTAATTGAAGTCATTACAAAGAAAACAGTCAGATTTTGAATTACCTTGATTTATTCTTCATTATTACATCCCTTTGGAAGCTTCAGCCTAAGGTCCAAAAATCTTAAAACAAAGTTAACATCTCGTACAACCTGAGGAATCATGTTAATATTTTCGCAAGGGTTAAACCGGTTCCCAAGTACAATCTTTCTCAGCGCAAAACATGCTTAAAATCCGCCATTTCTTTTCTACTATCTGAATGAGAGTCCTTAACAATTTTGACCACGTTGAAACATGGAAACCAGTCCTAAACTCCTTCTTTGATCATGAAAAAATGGAATTTCTGGCGTTTGAGTGCCAACAGATAAGCCGGAAATTAAATATTTGTGCGGCGTGAGAGCAACAGGGCAAGGGCCTCAGCCCTTGAGCATAGATGCATTATGGGTATAGTAATATGAGTATTAAAGCTTGTGATTGCATGTGGGCAATCATTCTAGGCTGACACCATCTCAATTACTGCTAAGTTTATTCGCGATGGAACAATCTCAGGTTGAGCAAATCGTCAATGCCGCTATAACTAAGAACAACGAGACTTCTCAGCTCAAGAAAGTCAACCTCGACAGTTCCCTTTCCAACATTAAGGGGGCTAACTCTGACCTTCGTGAAATTAAGAAAGTGAAGTTTGAAGAATCCCACCAATTCAAGAAGAAGGTCAATGAAGATCAGTACAGATTCAACTCGAAACTGATGGACAATCTAGAGGAAGTGACATCTTCGTGTTCTACGCAAAACCTGGACAAGGTCAAGGAGTCACTAGAGAAAGGTGAGAGCTTGTTAGCCGAAAGGCAGAAACATATCCTTTTAGCGGACAAATCAGATTATGGCTGGATGGTAATACAAGAGTATAAAAAGAATGGTCTTGCCGAAGATTCCAACAATGAGAAGATTGTTAGAGTAGAAGCAAACAGATTTCATAGAAAGCCAAGTCAAGAATGACTGCTTCAAGAGGGGAGTTTCCTACGAGCCAACCAGTCGCGGCCGTTTCTAATACTAATGTCAGTTGTGCTTTGAGGCTAATTCTAACCATTGATGCCCAATTCAGAAATCAAACCAAACCGGGATCTTGTTTTGCTTGTAATAAGCCAGGCCACTGGAGAGTGCAATGCCCGATGTTAGCTGCCAAGTCCCGTCCAGGTCAATGACTAGCCGACCTTGAGGACGGACAAGATCAAGGTGTAGTGTTTTCTAATTTTTGCAATGATTTTCCTAGTTCTTTAGACGGCGTAGGCAATGGTCTTGAGGACGATCCTATTAATTTAGATCATTTTGCGTTGTTTGTTACTGTTAAGTCTTTGACATCCAGTGAATTTGATGCCAGTCTAAAGTTTGCTCGGTTCGCGGGAATTTAGCTAAGTGTTATCAAGAATGGGAGAAAATTGGTGCTTCAGGCTTCATTTTTAGTACTATACGTGATGGGTACAAAATTTCTTTCATTGATTTTCCACCCCCCAAGGTCTGCCCAAACAATGGTTCAGCCTGAAGGAAAGGGCTGTTTCTGATCTTCTTGGAAACAGATGTGTGGAGGTTCTCGATCAACCACCTGCTATAATTAATCCAATTTCAGTTTGTATTCAGTCTTCAGGCAAGAAAAGATTAATTTAAGATTTGAGCGTGAAGATCTTAAAGTGGCTCTCAAGGTTTTGTCTAAAGGATTTTATTTGTTCAAGTTTGATCTTAAGTCTGGTTATCACCATGTAGAGATTCTTCCAGACCACAGAAGGTTTTCGGCGTTTGCCTGGGATTTTGGCCACGGAGTATTTAAATATTTTCAATTTGCAGTATTACCTTTTGGTTCATCATCCGCTGCCTATTTGTTTACCAAATTGTTACATCCTACTATTACCTCATGGAGGTGTAAGGGCATACCTATGGTAATTTTTCTTGATGACATTCTGGGAGGTGGCGCTGGCAAAATGAAAGCTAAGATTAATAGTTTGACGGTTCATGCTGATTTGTTAAAGTTTGGTTTTCTTATTAATGAAGACAAGTCCATTTGGGAGCCAGTTCAGATTATTATATCGCTAGGTACTGTTTTGCACACTAATCAAGGTTTTATTTCAGTTACCAAACATAGAATCTCCAAGTTGAAGGCAAATATTGATTCTGTCCTCAATGGAGACTCTATGATTGTGAATGTGAGTAATTTGGCAGCTGTTATAGGCTAGCTTATATCATTAACGCCTTGTGTGGGTGGTGTGACAAGAATTATGACTAGGTCATTATATGCTACTGTAAACACGAAAGTGTCGTGGATTTCTACTGTGGAATTAACTAAGAAGGCTTCTAACGAATTAATGTTATGGAGTCAAAATGTCAACTTTCTTAATCGCTGTTGTCCTTGGCTGCCTTTGTCTCAGCCAGCTAAATTAGTTTACTCGGATGCTTCTGATTACGCTTGTAGATCCTTCATTCATAGTGAAGGCAAAATTTTTCAACAAAATTGGTCTCCTCTTGAAAGCAATAACAATTCCACATGGAGGGAGCTCAAAGCTGTAGAAATAGCTTTGATCGGTTTTGCTCCTAGTCTTTTAGGTAAGCAGGTTGCATGGTTTACCGATAACACGAATGTTGCTAGCATTGTTCATTCTGGCAGTAAGGTTTAGCGCTTCGTATTTTTCACCTTTGCGTTAGTTTTGGAATTTCACTCGAGATGAAGTGGATTCCCAGGGATTTCAATTCTTTTGCTGACCATTAATTTTTTTAAGTAGGACTACTGATTTTGATGATTATGCATCTACATCTCAAATCAAGCAAATTCAGCAAGCTTAAGCTGGCCTGTACTTCTGTGATGCACTTCACCCAAATATTAGTAAGATGTCATGGCCTCCGACACCTTCTGAGCTATGTGATAGTGCAGTCAAACTTTCAGAAGCACTAGATGCGTTTCTCTACTCTGCTAACTGGCAACACAAACATCTCAGCAGAATATTCTGATCGCGTCCGGCGCCTTGTTACCTCTTTTGGCCAGGACATTATTAAAGGAGTTACGGCAGGATTACAAAAACCACCCAAGCAAATACTGTTACCGTATGCCGAACAATGTTCAACTTATCCAGATGCCACACCGATGGGGGCATGAGATCGCTCCTTTGCCTGAAACTATCCAGCCATATATCAACGCCACATATTACACTACTCCCATGGGGTAATATACATAGCTTGGAGGAGATCCTTTCTGGTGCGGGAACTAAAAAGCCAGTGGCTAAAATGGATTTAACATTTCTGTCCTTATTGAGGTTCAACTGTCTCACTGACTGTCAACAGGTATCTCCCGAGTATCAATGTACCTGCTACTCACATGGCTATCTTTCACAAGGTTCTAGTGCAGTCTCTCAAGGTAAAGAACACGCTCAACTTAAAGAGCATAGTCTTCGTCATTGACTTAACACTGTATGCAAAGGCAAGCGCAAAATTTAAAGATATGGTTATGAAAATGGAAGTATTTCACACAGCATGCACCAGGTTGTCCATTACTGGCGAACGCTTCCAGGATGCTGGCTTGCGGAAACTGTGTGTAGAGTGTGATGTGATAGCAGGAGGTTCTATTGCAGAAGTTCTAAAGGGACTTACTCGTGTATGAAGCCCTTATGAGACTGGCGTGGAGAGGATTCAGGACCTGGATAATGAGAGAATTATATGCAGTCTAAGAGTATCGTTGAAAGCTTATTGTTGAGATTGACGATTTGTATGATGATATCTACAAAAGGTAGTTCAAGAAGTATGTGACAATTCTGTTCATCTATTTGACAAGTACATGGTGTTTCTTCAGTACAAAAGCGGAAAGCCATCCGAACTCGCGTATCTTAAACTAAATACGGTAGAGATCCTCCATGGTAAAATTCTGCGATGCAATGACCAAACTTAAACTGAAAACATTTGGTGATCTCTCAAAGAAGAGGAAAGTTTAACGTGAGACAAGTAAATGAGTGATAATTGAGATTCATCACTCACTGTTTGCTCCAATGATCACTATTCCTGAGCAGAGAAAACTGAAAATGAATGCAATTCCTCTATCACCCCCTCGAACATTTGCCTCAGGCCTTAAAAAATATACCAGCTACAGATTTGATACCACAACCGTGTGCACGAAATGTTGACGGAATAGCAATGGTTCAGAAAATAAGAGGCGACCAAAATACATTTTCAGAGGTAGCTGATAGTATGATATCAATAGTTTTGCATGAACGAGCAGAAAACTAGTGCATTGGGGTAGTCTTTGATGTTTAACGAGATAGCTCAATAAATAATGCTGAGAGAGATAGAGCGGAGGGGCTCAGAAAGCGCTCATTAACTTAGAATTTATAGCTTTGAGATGGTTTTAATCTCTGCCATCTCTCTTGTTGTGGAAGAATTAACTTTGGTAATGGGCCAGGATCCGAAGCTTTGAACTTTATTCGACACAAATATTCAGTACTTTTTTATGTGCAAAAATTTGTGCTACAAGCTATATAATAATATTGGTCAAGGCCTTCTAGGCACTTTACCATCCCAAGACAAAGAAAATAGAACTTAATTACCTTAACGTATTGCCCAAATATCTCAGCGCTAACCCTAACCTTAATCTGAGGCCTGCCTAAAACACTCTACTGTACATCTGCGCAAGCGCCAAGAGCCAAAAATTACCAAACGAGCCTTGTTTCGCAAAACAAGTCTCATTTCGTCAAACGTCTCGTTTCGAGTCTCGTTTATACAAACGAGTCTAGTTTCTATTCACAAACAAACGAGTCTCGCTTTAAATCGTTTATTGAGTGACTTACAAATTGTGATGATTGAAAATCGAGTGGTTTCCCAGAAACTGTGAGTGATCCACAAAAGCAAACAGACGGAGATTTGTATATACAAGTTCTTAAACACGAAGGCGCGCTATAAAAGGAGCCTTAGGTCCCACTGGACCATTTGTCAATCAACCGTCGTGTGATGAAGAACTCTTAGAGTCAAGTCAGCTTGAGCTACAGCTACTCCAAAGCAGTGAACAGCGGGCGCATTCCTCAAAATTGTTTTATGTCTTCCTCACAATAAAAGAATTTTTGAGATTTGTATTTCCTTTCTCCAATGGAAACTGCTTTTATTTGTGGTGGTAAATTTGAGATTGAAGTAGGTGGTTCGCATGTTACCTCATGCCAACATGCTGGTGGAAGTTAACAATAGATATCTCATTAACTCCTTTTGTTTGTCTACCAGCATTTAAATTTGACCCGCACAAGTCAACGGTGAGTGACAAATGAGCTTAGGTCTTCCCAGGGAAGACTTCCTTATATAGCGTGCCTTCGTGTTTAACAGCACGTGCTCGGTAACATGATATCTATGACTACAAAACAATCGTTTGAATCACGTTTCAAATTCCTAGAATTGTGTTGGTGTCGCTCGCTCGAAAAGTTCCATCTCTGAATAAACAATGTGGAGATAAAACCTACCTTTTTCGTCTATCCAGCCTTTTTTGTGCACTAAAACTTGCATCCTGTGTGGAGTGTTAATATTTAGCCATCGAACTGGGAGTTTTTCGCCATTTGCTTTTACCGCCAGAGGAACTGTGAAACTTTTCAGATCCATCACACCTTTTGTTAACTCTCAACCTTTTAGTGCGTCTTATAACTGAATATTTTCACAAACTTTCCATTTGGGAACTTCGCTTAACTAAGTTGCCAAGTTTGGGGTGCGACTTATAACCGAGTGCGTCTTATAACCAAATAACTATGGTGCATAAGAACACCATCAGATGTCTTAGCTAGCTTGTCACAGCAGTTATCATGACTACCGGTATGTGCATTAGCCATCTCTAAGTAAAGGCAGGGGGAATGGTGCTTGGTGGGGTTTTGGGTAGGAGGTACCATGGCTCAACCCAGTCCCTCTTGTTCCAGGCACCATTTTGGGGGTGTACCAAGGTTTAGTCGACATGGTAACCTCCCTGCTGTGAGCGGTTAGCGTGATTGCCACAGTGCTATGGCACCTTCCTCCAAGCTCATCAGTGTCAATGAGTTTAAATGAGGCTAAATGAAATTTAAGCAAGGTTAAAATCGAGGCACATTGGTCAGCGGAGGTCATGCTGCAGGGGCACCCCATTACAATTGCAGGGCCACGTGGAACTCAGGACGTTTTGAGATCGTCACAGATCTTGACATGAGCTGCTTGTAGTGTTCCCACCCTGCCTCTAGGGTGAGTCAATTGTTGGTAAGTATAAACAATTCCAGTGACTTGTCAGTGTGACTAGTGCCTGGGGGTGCATCAAGGTTGTGTTGCCACGGTAACCTCCCTGCTGCTAAGAGATCCTCCCAGCTATGAACTAGTAGTTGAAATAAGACTTGAAAAAAATTCAGCCCCGTACATGATTTGAACCCATGACCTCTGTGAGATATTGATCTGACTGTTGATGCAAACTAATCTCACATCAACGTGTTTTGCCTCGTAGAAAAAAGTCTAAGTGAGATCTTTACCATGGCATAGCTGTCAGGAGAGGGCTGGACTCACTTTAGGACTTTAAATGATTTGCACGAAAATGCCCAAGAAAAAGGACAGAAAGCTTAAGCCTTGGACATAGTTAAGAAGGGGAAACCTCTGCTTAGGCAGTGGTAGTTAAAACCCCTCGGCAAGTTGTTCGTAAAAGACCATACTTAGTAGAGGGGACTACTAACAATGTAAAAGACCAAACGTTTCTCCTAAAAAAGGTGAGATATGTGCTACATTGGGTAAAAGCGAAGAACAGCTCCCCTAAAAGTCTGTCAGCCGACTGTCGGCCGACTGTCGGCCGGCAGTATACCAACAGTATACCAACAACTGACCTACAGCAAATTGACACTTAAAAATTTGACAAGTGTAAAGACATCCTCGACCCTTACCGTTCTAGTAGAATCAGTCGCATGATGTACCAGAAATTGAGCTAAAGACATCGCAGTTACTCGACCCTTACCATTCTAGTAGAATCAGTCGCATGATGTACCACAAATTGAGCTAAAGACATTGTTTTGTTTAGTAAATAGGCGTTGCCTATGATGACATATATATTTTAATTAACACAACTCGTGATTTACATGAATTCCTCACAATGATTTAGAAGTGTTAGCTTGTCGTGATTTAAACTACCCTGGTCCCAGAGGTTCTCTTCTCTCTCCCAGAGTACAATAATTCAGCGCCAAGCGCCGACCAACGGGCTGCAAAGCAGCGAGCGGAGAGAACCTCTGGTCAGGAACGTTGAGAATCTCACTTTCATGTCACCAAGCTTCGAGTGACAGCCACCAATCAGGCCCCTTTCCGACAACCAATCAGAGTAAAGTACTAAAATACCTCTGGGGGTAGGTGTAGTGTTTTTACTTGTATCTGAAGTGGGGGTGGGGAATATATTTTGCTTCGTGGCCGTATTTACAGTATCTGTCAAAATATTTGCTACACGTGCCAAATGACAAGCTCGCATGTAGTACGAGTTCCAACAAAAACCCCGATTAAAATCTACTTCCCTCGGGCAAACAATTATTGCCGATTTTACAACGAAAACGTCAAGATAAATGGCTATTCTCAATTGAATATTTCCAATTTTTCTATGGATAGTTACCCTAACTATATGTTGATAGTTTCAGTTTATCTCTAATTCTGTTTTATGAATAAAACAATTGTATTATAATCTGCAGGGCTATCTGTGAGCAAACCACTGGGGAATATCTGTTAGTCACACCTGCACATTAGAGAAACTGGATGAGATGGGCTCCAACTTTGATGAAGCTGTCAAAACTTGGAAATGTGAACTTGAGAAAAACCACCTTATTAATGAAGCGTTGGAACAAGTTGCTGAATATGTAGATGCAAAGGATAAAGAGCAGATCCCAGTAGGGTGTCAAACGACTGATGTGAGTTTCTATCCCTTACATTCCCACAAACCTCCACCAATGATCAGATTTTACTATGCAGTGATGATGTTGAAGGCCAGTCGACAAACAGTGATCTTTTAGATATGGAAGACTTTCTCAATGACTACACAGATTATCGTGAAAGCACTAAGGATTTATAGTCTCATGAGAATGATGTCAACTGCTTTCTTATAAACAAGTGTGGTTATTCTGAGAGTCTCGTTGATATTTTCAATAATTTTGTACACTCTCAAGGTCTTGAAGTTAGTACACTGAATAAAAAAGATGTTTCTTTGCTAAAATCTTCACAACTAGCAAATCGTCCAAAAACTTACCAAATATTGGGTGACAACCTAGATAAATTCGTATATGTGCACGATCCTTCGCAGTGAAGCACTATTTAAGCAATAGTGAAAATCAGACCTGAAAAAAATTCAGGCCTGTACGGGATTCGAACCACTGACCTCTGCGATACTAGTGCAGCGCTCTACCAATTGAGCTAACAAGCAAACTGGGAGCAGGCCATCAAATTAATTCGACATAAACCCGTAGATGATAAATCAAACAACAAACATATGAAAATACATATATATGAACTACGGCCTTCAGCCCGTACAGGCCTGAATTTTTTTCAGGTCTGATTTTCACTATTGCTTAAATAGTGCTTCACTGCAAAGGATCGTGTACATATACGTTTCATAACCGCAGTTCATATATATGTATTTTCATATGTTTGTTGTTTGACTTATCATCTACGGGTTTATGTCGAATTAATTTGATGGCCTGCTCCCAGTTGGCTTGTTAGCTCAATTGGTAGAGCGCTGCACTAGTATCGCAGAGGTCAGTGGTTCGAGTCCCGTACAGGCTTGATTTTCACTATTGCTTAAATAGTACTTCACCGCGAAGGATCGTGCACATATACGTTTCATAACTGCAGTTCATATATATGTATTTTCATATGTTTGTTGTTTGATTTATCATCTACGGGTTTATGTCGAATTAATTTGATGGCCTGCTCCCAGTTGGCTTGTTAGCTCAATTGGTAGAGCGCTGCACTAGTATCGCAGAGGTCAGTGGTTCGAATCCCGTACAGGCCTGAATTTTTTTCAGGTCTGATTTTCACTATTGCTTAAATAGTGCTTCATTGCGAAGGATCGTGCACATATACGTTTCATAACCGCAGTTCATATATATGTATTTTCATATGTTTGTTGTTTGATTTATCATCTACGGGCTTATGTCGAATTAATTTGATGGCCTGCTCCCAGTTGGCTTGTTAGCTCAATTGGTAGAGCACTGCACTAGTATCGCAGAGGTCAGTGGTTCGAATCCCGTACAGGCCTGAATTTTTTTTCAGGTCTGATTTTCACTATTGCTTAAATAGTGCTGCACTGCGAAGGATCGTGCACATATACGTTTCATAACCGCAGTTCATATATATGTATTTTCATATGTTTGTTCTAGATAAATTCGTGAGGCCAAAGCACATGTCAAGTAACAACCACAATAAAAGCATATACTGGTTTGCAATGAACGCAGTACAAGATCGAGCTACCATGAAAAGTACAGATATCAAACAGCAACAACAAAGGCCTATTTTAAGTGTTCAGAATTCTGAGTTCCTTCCTTCAACAGAAAATAACAACAAGCTTCTACAGAACTTTATTCTTCTACACAATAGATATGAACTTCAAATATTAATTATATCTGTTTTATTCTTCTAGTTGTCAGAATTTTAGTGAAAAGAGTTCCTGACTTTCAGTGCCTGAAAAGAACCGTTGTGAAGCACATTCCACATGAGTTTTCTAATGAGATGAAGAGAAAATCTGTGCAGGTTAGTAGCCATTATTGGCAAAAGTAATTAAACATAATATCATTTGCAAAAAAAAATTAACTTTTTTTTCGAATGAAATGGTAACTTAACTTTTAAATTTCCAATTTTATTTTTGAATTGATTGGGGTGTTCTTGCTTGATATTTGGGTAGGGTTAGTGTTCATTTTTGAAGAAAGATTTTAAAGCAATAAAACATTTTTCCTCATTTTAATTTAAAATCATGTGAAAAGTCATGTGCCCCCTTGCAACCTCATTGCTATGCCACAATTGTTAAGAACAAGGTACAAGACCACAATGATATTAAGTATGATTTATGCAGCTCAAACAAACGAAATGAATTGGTGAGCCCGTAAAAATAGATTTATCCCATAAAAATAGATTTATCCCTAAAAACGTTTTAAAAATAACTTATCAATTATCATTACGTTTCATTATATTGTTCAGGTACCACTCAGTACACTCTTTAAAAATGAAAATCTCAATGATAAGATGATTGAAATCTTGGAGCATGTGCACTCAAATTATGTCCCAACAAAGATGGTAAGAACAGAACATGGCGACTTGGAACCTGAAGCTGCAGAATCTATACTTTTGGGGGGGGGGACCAAATTACTGAAGAGAGGGCAAGAAACTGCAAGGATGCCAGAGCAGGAGCAGATGCAGATACAGAGTATCACAGATTAGAGGGTGTCAAAAGCAAGCATGAAGACTGGCATTCAATACGATTGATGTATCAGGTAAGATATATTTTGGAGTTTTGAGCTTTTACTTGTTGTACCTCTTGATGGACAATGCAATGGACCAATTTGAAAAATTGCGCCCGGATTTATATTCTTTTGTTCAAATTTAAATTAGCCTCATTAGCCTCACTTGAGATGTTGTATTTTTTGGAGAACGAAGCCAGTAAGGTTGATTTAAATTTACACAAAAGAATATTAATTTGGCGGCCATTTTTCAAATAGGTCCATTCTCAAACCAAATAAAAGCTCCTATATATGAAAAGGAAAATACGACTGCAACAAATTATGTAACTCTGATGTGTTCAACAAAGGTATCAATTTGTTCTCTTTGCAGATTTTGTACGATATCCTACATAAGCCATTATCTGCAACAGATCATGGGACAATGTGTTCTAACATGAACATCACGAATAATGTCAATGCAAAGACAAATAATGTTCTTCACAACTTCAATAGGCCTTTTGCAGCTAGAGGTTACGTGCTTGGAAACCCCATAGCAACGCCTTGCTGGACTGCAAGCGTTCCAGTAAACAAAAGTGCTATAGAGGTCAAGCACGTGTGGTTTCAAACAAAAGTTTCAAGCGTTTTAGAGACTTAGTTTTTTAATCTTGTCATTATCGTCAAGTATCGTACTGAACCCTAGTTTTGGATTATATCGAGAACCGACTGTTGTTTCAAACGCCCGCTTCAGGAAGGTTTGCGGATGCAAACGCTCGTCGCGACAAATCAAAATGGCAACTTCACAAGGTATGTGTAGTAAAAAAACACCTAGAACGTTACTTATTTAAACTATTTTGGTCGAAAACTACTAGGAAACAAAAGTCTATTCAATAAAAAAAATATTTGCAAGGAATGAAGACCGTAAATGCTCAAACAAGGACATTTTAATAACATGATGATCAAGAGACACAAGACATTTCTCGCCTTCCAGCTTTGACATTTGAAGATGTTGTGAAGTATTCGAAGGATAGGTCCGGTTGCAGCAACACGGCAAAAGCATGCAAGTTTAAGGCTGAGCCAGGCTATCTGCACGATATTAAAGGTACATAGATATTCTGTTTTCTTACTTTTACCCAAAATATAATATTAAATATATGAACACAATTGTCCAGTAATTTGAAACGATATCTTTTATTGTTTTCAGTTATCTACAATGGAGATACTTCCATTATTGGCTGTAAGTGCTGCCGGTCAATGAGAAAAAGTGAGCCACCTCATAAATTGGAAGTAACCATAAAACTTACTGGAGATAATTCTTTGGCTGGGAGATGCTCCTGTGTTGCTGGCATCGGTGGATTTCGCCATCATGTAGTTGGTTTACTTTACTACATAGCCATATTAAAGCAGCTTGGACAGAAATCAATACCAGATGAACTGACATGTACACTGATGAAGCAAAGATGGAGTATGCCACGTGGGAAAAAAATAGAACCTACACAGATACAAGATGTGTTGGTCAAGAAACCTCAAATGGGTGCAGTTTATAGTAAGTATATAAAGAGCACAATCTACTCACCAGCAACTATGTATGGAACATTAACGAAAGAAACTTTCGACGGTCTTGAGCCTCAACCACTATTTGTAAACATTGTACCTAGTGTAAATGAACTCAGCAGTGTATCCTTTGTGCCATGGAAATTTGGTGATGTGCCTAAGGGGTGTGTTTTATCATATCAACAGAAGTTGTCAAAAGGATACATTATAAATGATTTTACTTGCACTGGTTTTCCAGTAATACCACTTGACAGTACAGAATTAGGATTCGAAAAAAATTTCTCAGGATTTCCCCCTAAATGCAAAGCAACAAGCTGCAATTCAGTCCTTAACTGTTACACCTGAAGCTTATTTGAAAGTACAAGAACAGACAGTGACACAAAGTTCATGTCGTATAAGGCACTTACTACGAAAGAAGCAAATAACAGCAAGTAAGTTTGGCATTGTTGCAAAGAGGGTTGCAAACTTCGACAGTTTAGCTAAGCAACTAAACCCAACAAGATTCATACAAACAGCAGCAATGAAAAGAGGGATTCAGCTCGAGCCACATGCTGCAATGGCTTATGCTAATTCTGCAAAGGGGGGCAGAGTAAATCTGTTTCCTTCAGGACTAATAATACACCCAAAGTGCCCTTGGTTAGGCTGCAGCCATGAAAGAAAAGTGTACGACTTGGATGCAATAAACCATGGACAAAATCCATTTGGATTATTGGAGATTAAAGTAGTCAAAGAGGGTGAAACCACCTTTGATAATGTGCGATATTTAGTTAAAGATCCACTTACAAATCTGTACTCACTTAAGACTACAGATATTTATTTTTATCAAGTCCAGTGTCAACTTGGGCTTACAGGTCTGCAGTGGTGTGATTTCTTTTCCTACATTAGAGATGATTTGTATGTTTGTACAAGGACAGCTTTTGATAAGGAATTCTTTCAGAAAGCAAAGGACAAAGTAGACAGCTTTTTCTTTCAATATTATTTGTAATTGTGGAAGATATAAAAGTTTTGATGAACTTTTAATACTAATATAGTGATTTTCAAACTCCTGAGCCATTGGTTGGAGAATTTACACCCATTTCATTTGTTTAATATGGTATTCTCATTAATTAAAGTGCACAAACTAAACTCAGAGAACATTAGAAGTAAGCAGTACTTAATTTTACTATTTTAAATAATAGAAAACAAAAACTATTTACTACTAACTTATGGTCTTGTTGTTTGTAATAACTTTAAACAGAAGACAAGACTTCAAAAGAGCCAAAAGTCGCAAGTTATGTACATAACAAGTGTTATAGTTTAAATGGATTTCCAAATATCTCTGAGGGTCATTCAAATTAATTTCTAAATAGGAATGTCTTATCTATCTGGATTTAAAATCAAAGGCCCTTGAAAATTTGTAAGAAGGCAAGCAACAGTATAAATTTGAGTAACTGAGCCTAGTGTTGTTATGGCACATCAGAATAAAAAAAATGGTACTCCTTCTAATTGCCCTCTCTACATGAATTCTTAAACTAGCGATTGCCTTGGTCTTTAATACATCTGTATTATTCATTTAATACATCTGTATTATTCATTGGCATCATCCCCGGTGTTACCTTAGGAGAACATATAAAAGAGAGTCATTACACATGTTGTCGCTTTTAGCGCGGTTGCTTTTGTGGCGCGTGTATAGCACAACTTCAAACACAAAAATTCTCCTTCTTTGAACATTTACGGTCTTCATTCCTTCAAAAATCTTTTTTTTTCTTTAATAGACTTTTGTTTCCTAGCAGTTTTCGACCAAAATAGTTTGAATAAGTAACGTTCTAGGTGCATTTTTTACTACACATACCTTGCGAAGTCGCCATTGCATCCACAAACCTTCCTGAAGCGGGCGTTTGAAACAGCAATCGGTTCTCAATATAATCCAAAACTAGGGTTAAGTACGATACTTGACAATAATGATAAGGTTAAAAAGAACTAAGTCTCTAAAACGCTTGAAACTTTTGTTTGAAACCACACGTGCTTGACCCCTATAGCACTTTTGTTTACTGGACCGCTTGCAGTCCAGCAAGGCGTTGCTATGGAGTTTCCAAGCACGTGACCTCTAGCTTCAAAAGGCCTATTATTGCAAAGAGTTTGTGGATATTGAAACTGAGGCATATTTAGTTGCTGCCACCATGACTCACCTTGAGATGAAATCGATTGATGATACATTCGTCCTAGATGCAATACGTTCAGCACCAAAGAAAGAGCAACAGCATTGGTTCCATGGTGAAGTTAAGTCTATACTTGAAAAACACGCCATGAAGAGGCAATCAGAAGACTATGATAAAATGGCAAAGGAAGTCGACAACCTAAATCGACCAAAGCAAAGACCAACTTTCCCATGCAGTGAATGTGGAATTATATATGTATATGAGAAATGTTGGGACATCACTTGAGGGATGTACACAACATAGTTTTAAGTGATGCCAAATCTAATTCAAAATCCAAGAATCCAAAAAAGTCTAAAAAGACTGAGGTAAGGCAAGACTATGTCTACAATTATGCTTGTGTGCGTTTAAGTCTTGGGATGCTTATCCATAACTTCAATAATGCTGTCAAGGAGGGAGATGGTGCAAGGATTTTACTATGATGGAAGTATATGTTACTGCTTTTTAAAGCTCACGGCCACACTAAGTATTCATTGGCTGCTTTACAGCTTTTAGCAAATACCAAAGCTATGCTGTCACCTGAAAAGGCACATAGTTTAATTTGGAACAGAACTGTCAACAATAAGGGGAGCGCCGGTATCAACATATCCCTTGATCTGCGCATGGAGCATATTATACACCTTAAAAAAGAAATGCTGGGCAATCTTGGTGCAAATTTGCATGAACCGGCTGCTGTACGATGTAGCAAGGCAATCAAGGGTGTCCAAGATTTATTCTCATCCATCGATTCCAACCTCAATGTACGCCATCCATCAGGCCGGCACACAGTTACACGATCAGAGGCAGGTTTCCTGACCATAGTTAATGAGCTCCACAGCAAAGCTGAAGTATTTGTAGAAAATTGTGTGGAGGGACGAGAACACCATGCATTTCCTAAATTTAACAGAAGCCCACTCACCAAATACACTTTAAACTGTATTTAATTCATCATACAGTAAAACATGTATTGGTGTAGAGTAAATAACTGCTTACCGTACATCAAATTAAGTAAGTTTAAACTGGCTTTGAGTTTTAATGTTTTTAAATGTTAAGCATCATTGCCAGTTTGATTTGTATGACGTCATGCCTATCTTCAGAATTTCATTGAGGGTTTTTTATTCTAATGAGCTTGAAAACAAAAATGTTTTAGTGCCACTATGTTAGTACTACCATGACCTGTCATTTTGCGTGAAAATTGCACTGTTATAGTTTCATATAAATTTCAATAGATTTTGGTCAAGTGGTACTTTAATAGTTTATATTTGTAGATAATACATCATGATAAACTATGAAAACAATGATCCAACAAATTTGTTACTATTGAATGGTACAAAAATTGCTTATTTTTTGTTAACAATGAATATAGTTCATGGTCAAGGGTTTTGTTCCCTCTTGTTTTGAAGTATAAACATAAACAATACTGTGACCCTATGCAGTAGTAAATATGCTTTTTTCGACTGAAAATTTTGATGGAATGCAAATGTCACTATTAAATTTTATCAAGATCAATGAAATTTTCAAATGAAGATTTATTTTTTTAGTCCATTTAAGGGGTCTCCCTATCAGGGTTCACAAGATTACTGTATTTTTTTATTAAAATAAATATACACTCAATGTAGAAAGGACAACCTTATTCTCCTTTTAAATTAGTACATTCTTAGCCTGAATATTATTGTTTGCTTTGAGTGATTATATATGGCACAGCCAACATGAATTGCAAGAACATGTGCAGAGCTCCATCTAAATGTGCAAAACTTCAATTATTTCAGTAAAAGTGAACAAAAAGGTTATTGTGTGTGCTTAACCCACAAATGAACCAATAAGAGTTTGAGATTTGTTTAATTTGAATTGTATCATTCTCGTGATTACTTTCAATTGTAGGTCAGGCACACATAGTTCTTGCAATTATTAGCACATGCAGCTTAATTAAGCAGGGTCGTAATCGTGCAGCATTTGATGAAAAAAATATATTTTTACTGCTTGAATAGCTATCATATTATTTCTTGCTTTCTGTGGTATTGGCAAAAACTATTAAATACATTATATACTGTTTTGGTTTAAGAATCAATCTTACTCTGAATTATCATCAGATCACATTTCATAGTCATCACTAGTTCTTCAAAAAATGTACTTATATCTAGCTCATCGACAGACATGTTTAGTGCTGTATTTAGCCGAGCGCATTGATCAATATCGATTTCACCTTTGTCCACATCTTGAAAAACATCATTCATCATACAAAGAATATCCATTGCTTGACTATTTATAAATACAGGTAAGTTATCCAAGATATAAGCTTTATCAAAGATGAACTTGCAATGCTATAATACCTTCTTCGTTGGAGCATCAACAAACAAATTGCATCCATCAACGCCAAGGAAACATTTAAATTCTGTTGAGAATTCTTCTTTATAATCTTCAAGAATCTCTCGAAGAACCTCCATTTCATTGTGACTTACTTCTCTTGTCATGACAGGTTTTTCTTCACCTTCATTCACATTGATAACAGGTAAAGGTTCCCTGCATAGTTTACCCTTGTCACATAAACAGTCCATGTGACAATTTATGCAGCATTTGTGGGTTTTGAAGTTGGGAAAGTTACTTACATCGAAGTCAGCCAGCATCATTTCCCTCAAACAGCCAGTGTCATTGCAGAGGTTCTTAATTTGCTGATCACAGTTCCTTGTTTTCTGTCCATTGAACATTAAGAATGCCGTTGCAGGTTTCCGGTCTCTTCCAGCACGTCCTACTTGTGCCAGTTCCTCCATTTCTCTAGGCAGACCATAGAGTATAATGTACCTCACATTAGGAAAATTGACTTCCATCCCTAATGCATTTGTGGTAAAAATCTACCTGCAAGTTCCCTCTTCATCAAGGAATAAATCTAACACTTGAGATTGGTTTTTGGAGAGGGTTGAATGATGGTACATTGCAAACAGAAGGTTTTTTTAATGTATTTCATTCTTGTGGAAGCTGTCATTTCCCAAATTCACTTTAAAATACATAAAAAGTCTGCCACAGTCCTTTGTAGACTTGCAATAAACAATTGTCTTTTCCATCTTCTCTGATATTTTTCAAAAGCCAATTGAATGACTGGCTTACATTGGAGTTTACCCTCAGTCGATTTAAGTATATGTTTTCACGGTTTGGGCTGATAAATATACGAATACAGCTAGGTCGTAAGCAAAGTGACTCTTCGATTGTTTTTCTTGACTGGATATTGGCTGCTGCAGTCAAGACTAAAACTGGCAACAAAGGCTTTTTACTTGCGAGAGACCGCAATTCTCCAAGCCTTGAAAAGCACTCACGAAATGCCGCAACAAACTCTTTCTTGCTGCTTGAATCTTTTTTCTCAGCTTTAAATCCCCTACTATACAAATTAAACAGAGTACGCTTTACCTGAGAAAGAAGCTGGAAAACAATGCCTCCTAAAATATACCATGCACACAATGGAAGAGTATTATACTTATTTAATGGCCTGGCAATAAAATTGAGAGTGTATCCGCAGGAACCAGAAAAAGTACGAATCATGAATCAATTAAAACTATCTTTGTGCATCGTCCTTCAACTACATTTATGAATTATTTCACTAGAAAATATAAAAGCTGAACATAACGTAAGTTAACCTAAGGTAAGTTAAAGTATAAAGTTATCCTACCATTTAGGGATAACATGTGCCTCGTCAGTTACTATAGTGAAGAGATTTCTTTGATAAACATCGCTCTGTAGCATATTCCGCCATTTTTCGTTCAGAACAAGGGACTCAGGGTTTGCAAAAATGAACGAATACTCGCCACGCATAATTATTTCATCATCAACATCACCCACGAGGCTTGTAGCTGTAATTCCTCGCTCTTCTAGTTCTTGAATATGTGATTCCACTAACGAGTTCAATGGACAAACAACTAAGACTATTGCCTTTCTTGGGAACTTTTTCCTCTCAAAGATAACTCTTCGCAGAGATCTGGCAGGCACTGAAAGATCAAAGACTACCCATGACCCGTCGGCAACATGGCGAATACGTCCTATCGATTCACAAGGCCCCATTGCAAGCTCATGATACATCTAAAGCATCTAAAGTGAATAGTAATGGTGTCGGTGGGCCGGGAAGTAGTGAAATTCCAAGTATTCAAATAGAAGACGATGCCCCTAGTGTAAGTTCTGGCGATTATCAACCCATTAACACCCATCAAAGTACAAGTTCCGGAAATGATGATGTCGCCCCACACCATGAAAACACGTCCTTTGTTTCGGGAAAAGAAATAAATGAAAGCATTCAAACCAACTTACAAGTTGCTGTAGTGGCACTTTACCAGTTGCTGCGTTGAATCTTAAGACTAGATCTGGGAAATCTTATAGAACAATATACACTCATGGTCGAAGAACGGAAGCAGAGTAAGTAAAAAAAAATAATGATAGCAGGTCAATTTTGTGATTTTCACAGTGACAATGGTAAATTAGCTGGAAATAGACTAAAAGGTATGCTAAAGTAACACTATTGAATAAGACAGTTCGTTTTCATTTCCTTGCATTATTTTTCCGTTGCATGATACACATCCCTGACCCATTTATGAAGGGTTTTTTTGGGGGGGGAGGGGGGATGGAGGGGATGGAGGGGATGGTGTTGACCAGCCAGTACAGACGCGTACAGATACGAACACAACAAACTTTATTCATGATGTCAGCCTCGGCTTGATACACACACACAGACTCAAAACGCTTCTTCTCATTATATTTGTTGTTCTATTAGGTTCCTGATGTCAGTGGCGTACCGGCAGTTTACTCTGGGATTATATTGGTAGCTCGAGGCGTTATCTACTACCCTGTTGTGCATATAGCAAGATACAAAAGCATTTTCCAGCTGAGAATGGACAATACCGCACCTTTGAAGATGATGAAAATTAATGTTTCTGGACTGGCAGTTTATTGAAAGACCAAAATCATGTGAATAGCCCATTTCCAAGTTGTCTGGCGCATTGGGCTGGTACTGAATTTAGCACATCACAACGAGGCTAGGTGCGCACTTAATTGGAAACATTATGGCGTCCAGGGATGTGGATTTCTCCAAATAAAAGTAGAAAACCTGAAAAAATATTTGTCCGATCGTGGAATCCAGTTGAGTGATAGGGGAAAAGGGAAGAGAAGGACTGAACTTTTAGAGCTATGTCAAATTGCGGCGGAAATGAAGCAGCGAAAACTCAAAGAAGTCATGGAATCGTTCTATCAGGTGTTAGAGGAAAAGCTACAGACAAACGAGGGACTACTTCCTAATCCCGATCAATACATTGTGCTCTTGGTCTCGCAATTTTGTGAGTATACCTGAATTCACATTTGCCGACTTGTATAGCTACTTAGTCGGAAAATACAACTACTCAGTTGAGAACCTAAGGTCATTTAAACGCCTACATGGATACAAGCTGTTCCATGATGGACACGTGGAAGATTTACAGTGTAATCAATTGGAAAAAAAACCGTTTTCTTACTTTCAGTTTAAAGTGAAGCCAGCTGAACGAAAAAAAAAAACCGAAGACGGTCAGTCAACTTATAATGGTTTTTTTATTTTGAAATTGAGCGCCGAAGTGCACGTGGCGTATTGTCCATGTAAGAGAGGTAGCGACGGTGCTTGTAAACACGTCACTGCTGCACTTTTTGATCTGCAGTCTACGTTATCAAGTAACCTAACAAACACATGCACTTCAGAGAAACGTCTCTGGAAACGTAGAAATAGAAACGATGATTATGCCATTCGACTAGAAGATCTTAATATTGTCAAGGCAGAGTTTGGAAAAGAAGAAAAACTTCATTTGAAACCATATCAACCCTCACCAATTCGAGTACTTTAAAAGAAAAGTTAAGGCAAGGTCTCAAGCAGGTTTGTCCTGGTGCAGCACCTCTACAGTTCTTGCCCAGCTCAAGTAGACTCGATATTCCCGAAGCCTCAGTGGCTGAATACGTTTCATGTGATGCAAATGTTGAGCATTATGAAACAGTGTATCCTATGTATATTTACACAATGAAGGAATATGCTGATGTTTTTAAAAGTGAGAAGAACATCAGCAAAGATTTCTGTTGTAATGATGAAATCGTGGAAGAGTTTAATGACTTCTTGAACGTAGACCAAACTCAATGTGACACAATTTGTGCCAAGACTGTACAACAAGGGGGCAGTCAATTTTGGATTGATCAAAGAACAGGGCGGATAACTGCATCAAGTTTTTACAAAATTTGCCATTATAAAGACACAACAGACAAGACTAATACTATCAAATTGTTGATGAATTATTGCCCCATGGAAAATGTCCCAGAAGCACTGGAATGGGGACAGCTGAAGGAGATTTCTGCTGCAAAATTGTATTTCAAAAATATTAATCACAAGCACTGTGATTTACTTTTGAAAGAAAGTGGACTAGTAGTTAATCCACTTTGGCCTTTTCTTGGTGCCTCACTAGACGAACTTCTGTTCCACTCGAACTTCTGTTCTTCGCAAGTGTGCCCTCGGAAACATGATCGTTGTTTTGACATGGGACTCTCTCTGTAAAGATCGTTTTTGTACATGTTTTTCGTAGCGTTCTTTTCTCGATGTTTCAGGTTTGTTGAAGATTCGAAATATTGCTGGTATGGCATAATCGTTGAGGGTATGTCTACCATTCAGTGTTTCCGATAAGAATCATCCGTAAAGTGCTCGTTACAGATCCTTAGGTTGTTTTCCTCGCCAGCTATTGCTTTCCTTTGCTCTTCTTCGAACTTACTATCAGCTCTACGACAGAATTTCAACCAAATAGAAAGTCGTTTGTCCGTAGGAAATCGAAAGAAAGACAGGTCTGCCCGGTTCATCATCATCATCATCATCATGTTTATTTGTTCAAGCAGGTTGAATTTATTGGCAACTGTATAAGCACACAGTAATCTCGTGCGTGGGAAATTAACATCTCTTACCCCTTACCCTTTAAGAGACGGGACCTCCGGCTTTACGTCCTATCCGAGAAGACGAAACAATGTGAGTGAAGTGTCTTGCTTAAGGACTCAACGTTACGCCCCAGCCAGGACTTGAACCCGGGCCGTTTAACCCAGAGTCCTGCGCACTGACCACTGGACTACTCACGCCTCACGTGATTAGTCCAGTTTACGTCCAGTTTAGTCCGATTACCGTTCCGACACAAAGCTACGGATCAGTAAACCACATTTAGTCAGTCTAAATTTCTTTTATAAAACCTGCTATTTATATTTTTGCACCGCTATGTGAGCACCTAGCCTCGCTCCCATGCAGAAATTCGGAACCAGTTTCCAGGGCGCTCAGCAACTCAGAAATGGGCTGTTCTAACTTTGTTCATTTTAACAAAACACAACAACTCTAAAGGCCATCAAAGGTAGAGTGAAATAAAAAATAATGGCCCACTTTTGTAAATTACTTTGGTTGTTTTCATTGAACACACTATTATTATCCTGATGTTAATTTCTACCCTAACACACCCTGACAGTCCGGTGAAAGACCGGAGCAAGGCCAAACCTGTTTTCAAATTATGCAACATTGAAATTTCCGAGGGGGAGAAGGGTTACAGGAAGTACAAGGGTCAACTAAAAATTCTAGTGGGGGGGAGGGGGAAGTTTTAAATGAAAAACCTTCCATGCGGGAAGTTTTAAATGAAAAACCTTCCATGGGGGAAGTATCAAGTATGGCTATTTTCTGCAACCACACATTGCAAATTTAGTACAAATCTAGTAGCATTAATTTTTGTCTTCTGATTGACACTGGTCCCTCTTGTGACCCCATTTTGGTTGTCCACACTTTGAACAGTGAGAAGGTCTTCTACCACTGGCTGTCCTCCTCTCATTTGTCTCTTGAAGCCCCTTCTCTGATGTCATATGTAACATAAAAGGAAAACAATTACTAATACTGATCAGTGCAGGAAAATTGATGGCAAAATGAACCAACACATCACTTTTGTTTTATTCCCAGTAGTATTTTCCTTGCTGAAATACCGTATAGCATACAGTGTACGTAAGAGATATTCCTAACTGTTTGTCGGCCACTCTTTCGCAATCTTGCACGACACAATGCCTTGGAGGCATTCTGCTTGCAAATTATGCTTTCTAAATACCTCTCACTTCTTAGAAATAGCATACAAAATTAGCCACATTGGTTTGTTGAGCTGCGCATATGACGTCACTTCCGAAACAACATGTCCTCCAGGTCAAAATTAACTGATAGTAGTAAGCAGTAATTGCCAAATGACACCAAATTAACAGATATCGATAATCCCGCCAAGTGGTGTGCTCGGGTTAGACTGGTGCCCATATTGTCGTCAAGAGATTTCGAAAATGGCGGAAGTTGGTGATAGTCCCAGTGCGGGTGAGGTATTTTACTACTGATAGCAGCCTTTATTTCTGATTATTTCATAATCTTAAGTAATAAACATTTCCTATGTGGCTTCATAATTTTAAAACTTCTCCATTCTTTAGTTTTTAAATACCCATATTGCACGTGAATTTTTCAATATATCCTCTTATGAATTATTCATATTTATGTTATTAGGTATATAATTATATGTTATATAATTAAGGTACTGTTCTGATGCATAGCAACTGTGAAATTTGACCCTCTTTTTGCCATCAATTGCATCTATCTTAAAAAGTAAGCCAGTGACCCCATACAATGTATTTGTTTTTATAAAAATCTTTTTATTACACACACAAGAAGATAAAGGGAAAATTAGAAAAAATTATGCACAGTCACAGTAGATTTTGCTGACATTTAAAAAAATGGAAATTTCAAGATTGGAAAAATACCACTCCACAGTTTTTGTTAAAATTTCACACATGTATTCTGCCTTTGTAGAAGAAGAGTACTACAAATACCCAAAGGCGAGACTGACCTATTAAAAGGAACAAGGAAAACTTGAAGAGTACTTTTTTCATGCTGTTTTTTAGATTGATAGCCGGCACAATCCATCACAACATCAACTGACATCAATTGCAATTGTTATTTACATTCCAGCACAGCAGTTTAAAAGGATTTTTTTTTTTCATTTGGAATTGCCTGAAGAATGGCTGTTTTCGAAGATAAAAACAAGTGATATGCCAAACACCTCATTGAAGTAGGTGGAAACATAGACTTCGTTCCACCATGTTTATTGTGCGCTTTGCAAACTTGAACTCTTGGGGACTTTCTCAGGACTCCTCAGGTGACCATGATGCCTAGCGCTAAATTGCATGCTAGAGCCCAGACTTCTCACTGAAATATTACTTTTTTGAGCCACCTTAACTTTGCTATGACGCAGTAAACTAATATTATTTCTAGTCCTCATTTTGTTTGTTTCATGTATTCTTTTCTGATGTCTTTAATATTTAGGTCCTCCTCCTACCAAAGCCAGTCCTCAGGATCATCAGCCACCTTCCAACTGCCCTTCCGCTGAAGGTGCTTATGCCACGATTACTTTGTTATCACACAATTTACTAGTTAATTTTGGTTTTTATCATTTTTTCATAACCATTGTCTGTTCTGCACCTACCAGCAATTGATCTTGAACATCAACAACCCACCAACTATCCATCTTCTCAAGGTTCTTAAAACCATGATGTTCAGTTGTTATTCTACCATCAAATAATATTTTTTGTAGCATACTCCTCATTATTGCTTCGTTATGTATTCTCTGATTTCTTAAAATTGTATTTAGTTCTGGCACCCACCACAGCTAGCATTGCTGACTCCCCACAACCCACCAACTGCCCATCCTCTCAAGGTACTTAAAACCATGTTTACTTTGTTATCATACCATCAAATAATGTTTTTTTTGTATCCTACTTCTTATTAATGTTACCTCATGTAAATTGTGTTCTCATATTTTTGTTAGTTAGTCCCTGCATCCACCATAGCAACTCATGCTGACTCTCCACAATCCACCAGCTGCCCATCCTCTCAAGGTACTTAAAACCATGTTTACTTTATTATTATACCATCAAATTTTTTTTGTATCCTACTTCTCATTAATGTTTCCTCATGTAAATTTTTTTCTCATATTTTTGTTATTTAGTCCCTGCATCCACCATAGCAACTCATGCTGACTCTCCACAATCCACCAACTGCCCATCCTCTCAAGGTACTTAACACCATGTTTACTTTGTTATTTTACCATCAAATATTGTTTTATTGTATCCTTCTTCTCATTAATGTTACCTCATGTAAATTGTTTTCTCATATTTTTGTTATTTAGTCCCTGCATCCACCATAGCAACTCATGCTGACTCTCCACAATCCACCAACTGCCCATCCTCTCAAGGTACTTAACACCATGTTTACTTTGTTATTTTACCATCAAATATTGTTTTATTGTATCCTTCTTCTCATTAATGTTACCTCATGTAAATTGTTTTCTCATATTTTTGTTATTTAGTCCCTGCATCCACCATAGCAACTCATGCTCACTCTCCACAATCCACCAACTGCCCGTCCTCTCAAGGTACTTAAAACCATGTTTAATTTGTTATTATACCCTCAAATGTTTTTTTGTATCCTACTTCTCATTAATGTTACCTCATGTAAATTGTTTTCTCGTATTTTTGTTATTTAGTCCCTGCATCCACCATAGCAACTCATGCTCACTCTCCACAATCCACCAACTATCCATCCTCTCAAGGTGCTTGAAACCATGTTTACTTTATTATTACAGAATCAAATAATATTCTTCTGTATCATACTCATCTTTAATGTTTCATCATGTATTATTTTCTCATATTTTTGTTGTTTAGTCCCTGCATCTGCTACAGCAAGTCCTGCTGACTCTTCACAAACCAACAACTATCCATCTTCTCAAGGTGCTTAAGCCATGTTTAGATTGTTGTTATACCATCAAATAAAATTTTTTTGGTATCAATATCTTTTGTATTATTGTTTTCTGATATATTCTGATGGTCTGATTTCTTTCATATTTAGTTCTGGCACCTGCCATAGCAAGCCATCCTGACTCTCCACCAACTCTCCAATCCAGCAACTGTCCTTCATCTCAAGGTGCTTAATAAAATCTTTACTTAATATTTCAGATCTGTTTTCCTCACTATTGTCCACTCAATCCATGCATTCTTCTCTGATGTACTTACCATAGCCAGCCATCCTGATGCTCAGTTGCCTGTCAACTGCACTCCATCTCAAGATGCTTAACTACCATGTTTGCTTTGTTATCACGTGGTCCAATCATATATTTTTTTTGTATTTCTCATTGTTCTTTCTTGTGAAGATCTCCTCATTGAAGTCATTAAATTGTGACTTCCTCCTATCAAAGACATGGTTGACCAACCCCACAAGTTTTTCGTTTCTTTTTTGGGATGTAAATGGAATGCAAGACTTGTTTCATATGAAGCTATGCAATAAGAGCTGCTAAATAAGCTATAGTTTAGGGGTACACTTATTATTAATAGTAGAATTTTGACATTTTTTAAGTCGTTTATTTTTGCATTTTAACCCATTAACGGCCGCAGCTTTTGTGGAAAACTGTGTTTTGAAGCTAGTCCAGCAGATTTCGGGTCACTGTTGGGGTTTTAAAAGCTCGAACTTACCAAAAACCACTTGACAGCTCGTGCACTCGACGGCCTTTCGATCCAAATGCAAAATGGCGGCCTGAAAATCTCGGGCACGCGCAGAGAGCAAAATTTCGGCATAGTTTTTGGGTTGAAAAGTCACGCCCCACTTACGACTTCTACTTTTCTCTCTTTCTCCTGCCCTTTTTTTCCCCTCTCCTTGCCTAAAGTTTCTCCTGACTTGCTGGAAATTGAGTAGGCTTCATTTTGGTGTAGAGATTTTTCAGAAACTACTCATTATTTTCAAAGCACATGCTCGGAAAGGTAGGTGGGTAGTGAAAGACGATCTTCGTGCAGATTTTCCAGTCAAAGTGACACGGTTTTTTGGCTATTTCTCCAATCTCCTCCACTCAATTGCGCTCATTCTGGTATCGTCTGCAAGATATTTTCAACCCGTTCAAGTACATGCTCGAATTCGTGCTCCAGAGTTAAAATTGATGACGTCACAGGGCGTAGAAAGGGTGTGGGTCCCCATGGGCGCATACGGGCGCACTGGACGTTAATGGGTTAAAGTAATTTCTCTCAAAATGTCCACCTTCTTCATAGCTGCTGATGTCAGTTCTTAAATAAGCTGATCACTGGCTTTTAAATGGTATATTGTACACAGGCAGAGTGTCTCTATTTGCCGATTTAGGAAAATCTTCCGTTTGCCTTAGGGGTAAAGGGTTAATTAACTAAGTAGCTAATCTCATTAGCAAATAGATCATTATATGTCTACAAATAATTCGTTTGAATCATTTGATAAATTCTAGCATTAAGTGGTTACTCTATGTGAGAAATGGGGGGAAGTACAAACTATTGTGGCAATTAGAGAAGCTCCAGCATGAATTAATATTCTTAAAAAGGACGGTGGGTCATGACAGTACTTTATTTCTCTCCATCTCTGCGGAGGAGCAGTTGTTTCATTTGGCTTCACGCTTCATGCTTATACTTTGTTGACTTCAAGCCTATTCTCCAACGACTCTGCTTCCTGATTTTCTGTCAGCATGGTAGTGGGAAACTTTTACACATTCCCTCATTTCTTATCATGTCTTTACAGGAATTGATGTAGTTCTCTACAGTGTGGAGGGACAAGTGGTTGCCGTAGGTAACATGAAATTTCTACGGAAGAATTTGAAGTTCTTTAGAAGTGATATTTCCAACTATTTAGTAATGACCGTATTAACGGTTTTCCTCCATTGCATTAATAGCAAGTAATTTAGTAGTAGTGCATATATGCCCATTTAAGAATGATAGTTCTTACAATAATCTTCACTGAAATGTTGATTTCGCACCTAATGAAGACGAAAACAATAGTAAGAATGTCTAACTAGCTAACAAAGGAAATAAATATAATCCAGAGCTGATTCCATACACTAAACTGACTTCGAGTTCTAGTGTGAAGCTTTGCAAAGCAAGGTATTTACAATTTGCTGAACACGAACAAAATCACCTTCTGGAAGCATATGTTTGGTAATTGTACCCAGCTTTGAGAAATGACTATTTATTTGCTCAACTTCCTCTCCTATTGTTGCAGAGGCACCATCCTGCCACCTTCCACCCCAGATAGCCTGCATGTACAACAATCAATGGCCATGTTACACTGAGTAAAAAAAGTGATTACAAGATAGTTCTCCAACACTACCTTGCAATTTTATGTCGATGATGATCGGTGTTAAGTATCATGCATTTTGGAGTTCATAGTCCTTAATTTAGCAATACCACTGCATTTCAAGCTTATAACTGAATACCTACTTTAATCTTTCAGCACCTCCCTATAACTTGAACACTAAAAGGTTAAACTAACATTTAACAGTTTTTTTTATTGCTGAAGTAAAGCTTATCAAATTTAAAGAGAAATCCACTTAAAATAAATACAAAAAAAAAAAAAACCAAACCTGTAAAATCAAATTGCAGAATTAGGTTAGAGTACAATAATAATAATAATAATAATAATAATAATAATAATAATAATAATAATAATAATAATGATAATAATAAACAATATTTACAGAGGATATTACCAGTAACACTAAGTTAATTAGGGTGGTCCTCTATCTGCACCCACCCATCCCACCCCAGGCGAGGACATCCATCACACAGTATACTCATGCATGGAAAATTAACATCTCCTACCCTCTAAAATTAATTTACAATTTATTCAGCAATGGTGTTTGAATTTCAGTAACTAACCTGACAAGACCATGAGTGTGCTTTGGCATGCATAATGGACAATCCTGGCTTCATCTTCTCTGAAACTTCACCATCATTCTTTTTTAGCCATGGCCAATATTTACAGACTACATCATACCAAAAGTACTTGACCTTTTTTGGGATGAAGTAGGTTTTCTGTAAATAGTGGTCGTAAGCATGGATTTCACCATACATCATGTTCACAGCCTTTTGCGCTATGGAATGTCTGCATCATGCTATCTCTAAACCAGTCTCACACAGGTTTCTCTTCGTATGCAAGGAATTACCAGCAGCCTTCCAGGTACTATCACCACATTTGTTCTGTTCTGTACTGTTCATCTGCAATATTGATCAGATATTTCACAGTGCTTCTTCAAGGATATTCCTGATATGAGTAATCCAGTCCATGAGGCTGAGGTTAAATTTGAATGGTGTCGCAGCCAAGTGACAGGCAACAAAATAATGGAAAATTGTCTTCCAAAACAAAAACCTCTGCCCTTGGTAATTCCTCTGGCTTCCAACACAACCAGAGGCATAGTAGGTGTATATATATTAAATTAGTTTTTATATAATTTGGTATTTGCTAGTGTTGAGATATCTTTTAACTTGATTTTATATTTTTTTGTTGATGCATGCTTTGAAGGACCATTTTAAAAGGCAGTAACAGTACTTAACACATTGATTTCGTGCGTGTTACAACAAGTGAAACTGCATGGTAAACCAAGACACCTTTTCCTTTAGAACATTTATCAAGACATTTTAACCTCTAAAATGGAAATTATGAAAATCAAGTCACATACACTGGGCTTGGCACCTTGGTACAATTTCTGGATGTGAGTATCCACCTGTTTGTTTGATGCTATGAAAACATCACCATAGTAACACTCTCACTGTCGCCTGTATTTATGCAAACAACAATAGAAATAAGAATGAAAAAGTTAATTTGATAATGAGATGGCATAGTGTAAAATTAAAATGCATGTTTGGGGTTGATATGTACTGTTGACTTAATGACTATTAACTTAATTATTAACTGACCCTGTCACAAGTTATAGAGAGCACCATAACTTTTCCTAAGTAGTACTAAATCAAGTATGCCTACTTAACTTCTACAACAGTCATTGGCAACATTTATTCACAAAATGATACTAACAAAAATTATGTAAAAGTGGTAAGTCTTATTGTTTTCAAATGTGTCCATGCATGTAACTTAAAAACAATCTTTCCAGTCAATGCAAAAAAAACTGGTTAATACACCAACAGGACTAGAACATTGGCCTACAGTAGTGCTTTAGCTATCACAGTAAACAAAGATGCGTCAACACCATTGTAGCTGACACACAACTGAATTGAGAACAACAATTTATCATTATGTTATACACAGCTTTGCTACCACAGAAGAGTTAGTACTCTTACACTTACAGTCCAGCAGATTTAAACCTGTACAACTTCATATTTCCATCAACATGCACAGAATGTTGACTATCTTTGCATGATGGACACTCCATCTAATCCATTTTACGTAAAGCATCAAGCTCATATTGACAAAACTTCCATTCTTTGAAAGCAATGCCAAATGTTTTGCTGTTTATTGTTCCAACCTAAGAAGCAAAATCAAACTGGCATACATAATTGTGCTAAGAGAAGTTATATGCGAGAAGTACTGTCATAGTTAGTTGCAAAAGAAGATCTCATGAGAACCATTGTGGAGTCATTTACAAAAATTGATGTCTATTTATTAAAATTATTGGTACACACAAACTCATATGTCATAACTTTGTATTTCATTAGAAAAAAAAAAAGTCAATTTCTACATGTATCCACTGATTTGCATGAAAATGCCTAAGGTCAAGTTAAAAAGACATACAGACTATCAGGTTAACAAAAATACCAGCTTACTACAATTACTAACGCCAAAAAAAAAAGGGGGGGAAGAAATCCATACAAACCCTTCCTTTCCGTAGAGAAAACTGTTCTAGGGACTTCAGGAAAGACCTCTCTGATGAACCTGGACTTTCTTTCTGGAAAAGATCCCAGTGTAGGAACAGCCTGGAATCGAACACGTATGCCAGGCTGCTCACACTTCCTGGCCAAAACCCAAGCTGTGCAATAATGAGTGGGTTAGATGTTGGCACATCTTTATTGCACCGAAGGCAATGGAGAAGAACATGGCTAACATCAAATCTGCCTGGAAAAAGTAATTGAACAAGCAGAATAAGTAGCAAAATTATTATTACATGTCTTGTAACACTTCCCAAGATTTCACAGTGTTCAAAACAAGAGGGCTAAGGTCAAAATCCAACAAGATCAGCCTTACACAACTCATTATAAATTGGAAATTTTCTATCAATTCACTGGCAACCATGTAAACTTAATCCATTGAAACCTTCCCTTAAAAAAACTTATAAAATAGAACAATGAGTAGATGATGGGTTCATACAAGTTCCCAACTAAAGATCCTGAGATAAAAATTGGTTTGATTGTAAAAATCATTTTGACAGTGTTTTGACACATTGTTCAGTGTTTTGGATCTTATTGGAATTGAAGTCTAATCAACAGTTTCGTGTTGAAGAAATAACTTATTACCTGACAACATATCAAGTTAAGCCCAGTTAAACAACATACATTATTAAATAGGCAGATTTTAATATTTGAATTAACATATTAAATATTTTCCTTCAAAAATAGATTTAATCAGAATCTCACCCCGTGGATTAACTACTACACAACTGTTCTTTGCCTGTTCTCTGCATGTTGCAGATGTTACAAAAAGGACATATTAAACACATTTCTGAAAATGGAAGGTGACGATCTGAAAGAAAATCATCAACATTAATTTTAGTGAGCCTGTACAAAGAAAATTTGAAGGCGAGAATCAACCTTTCTTCCAATATTATTATATCATCACGATAGACAAAGTGAAATGAATTTACTTCAAACTTGTATAAAACTGAGACTTATCAAAGTAAGACAAAATAGAAATAAATAAAAAACACAAACCTACAGAGACCCACTCTCCCTTATGATCCACTGAAACAGTGGGTGGAATTGGCTTAAGAAATCCACTTTTAAATGCACTGCGATCATGAAATGGTAGTATTTCATGAACAGATTGATCACAAGCACCACATAATTGTCTGTGCATGTGACAATCGCAGCAGTGAATAACAGCTGGATTCTTCAAGCATTTGCTGCACATGCTCCTTTCTGGATGAATTCCAGAAGTGGAGAGAACAGAATTAAATAACTTTTGCCGAACACCTGCCCAGCTTTCATTCAGATTTGATATTCGCTGCTCCCAATTTTGATTTGATGGTGCCTTGTTCACACGCCACTCCTCCAAAAGGCTGTTTGCTGCTTCCAAGGCACAGGCTAAGTCACCTACACTGTAATAAAGGAAAACAACACTAAACTGTGCCTACCACATCTTCTACGAGCCTAACTTTTTTTAAACGTATTCACATGGTCCTGATTATTTTTAAAATACAATAAATTGATAATTAAGGCATGATAGAGGCACATACTTGTGGCAGCTGAGGGTGTTATAGATGGGAATTCTTGTTCTTCCAAACAAGACAGCATATCATCATCTGGAATAATCATCAATATTGTAAAGATAAGTGAGTGTTCTGTAGCTGATTACACGGTGCACCATTAGTAGAACACTGCCAAGGGTAAATAAAAGTATTTATATATCAATTTTTTTTAAATTTCATTTTTATTTAGAAAATTTGTTATTTTTGTAGTAAACAAATAATGTGGTGTAATAATAATTATAGGAGTTTTCCAAGTGTAGAATAATTGCCCCTTGAAAGGATAACCAAATCTCCTGGAAATAAATTAAGCCTCCTCCTATTTTGGAAGGGATGTTTGACATTCAAGGAGTTTAGTGGTTAATGTTCACTCCGCTGAGAGGAAGCAAAAGAGCTACCTGAATGGAAAATCGCTTTTTATCTCCCAGATTTTTCAATCTTTAAGAAAGTAGAATTTCTTTTTGATGGTAAAGCACTACCGTGAGACTGACCAAGAACGTTCTTGGCAGTGATGTCAAAATCATGAATTTCTTCATCTTCCGGCTCTTGTGTGCTTCCAGATCTGCTTCTTGGCCGATACTCAGTGTGCATGATACGCCTTCCAGTCGTCGAATCTTTAAAAAAACGGTACGTCTTTTCTGCTTTGTTTGATCTCTTTTTCGAGAACGACGAAGAAGAGGAAAAAGGAGAGGCCAATCCACCCACAGATCCACTTTTATCTTCCACAAGTAACCTCTTAGCTTTTGCCAATAAATCACCAAGTTCTCCTGGTGGTTTTTTTTGCTTATTGTCACAATCTGAATAAATACAGTTTGACTTTTACACATCTTTTAATTCGGGTGATCAAACTTTCACCCAAACCCAATTCGTAGAAATAATTTATCATGAGAAGCGAATATATATACTCACTTTGCTCCGCCATGTTTGCAAACTCGGGTACCAGTCTAACCCGAGCACACCACTTGGCGGGATTGTCGATATCTGTTAATCTGGTGTCATTTGGCAATTACTGATATCAGTTAATTTCGACCTGGAGGACACGTTGTCCGAAAGGCTCCAACTAGTGCCAACTCTTTTGGCCACACTCGGCCATTTTTTAATTGAGTAATGGCGGGTGACCAAACCCGAAAAACAAGGTTGAAATAATCATACTTCTCGAGCGAATTTTGCGATTCAACTTGGCATGGTAAGTGTTTATTACTTCTAGTTTCCAGAAGTGGAAAGAAAAGGCAATGCGAAATTTTGATCATAGTGGCACATAAAGTGACCCAATCTGTTGAAAAATCTGATAGAGTTGTCTTGAGGTTTAGAGAAAGAGAAGTAGCAGTGATGGGTGACATATCCAAAATGTATCACCGAGTACTCAACCCGGAAAAGGATTAACATGTCCATTGGTTCCTATGGAGAAATTTGGAAACGGAGAGAGAACTTGATGTGTACATAAAAAAAACCTGACGTTTGGTGATAAGCCGCCGCCTGCTATCGCCCAAATTGCATTAAGAAAAACAGCTGAAGAAAACAAAAAGGACTACCCGGAAGCAGCCGAAGTGCTCACAAAGAATTCTTACATGGATGACATTTGCGGTTCTGTAGACACTGTAGTACAGGCTCAGAAGTTGACTGGAGATGTAGACAAAGTACTCGAGAGTAGAGGGTTTGCCATGAAGGGATGGACGTTTAACAAAGTTCTGATCAACACAGAAAATCAAGAAAAGGGATTCAATATTTTTCAGGAAGAAGTTGAAGAAAAGGTGCTTGGAGTGATCTGGAATTACATTACAGATGAGTTCAGCTTCAAAGTTAAAGTGGATTTACCGCGCCTGAAAAATCGTTCAGTGGACTGTGGAATAAAGATGACCAAGAGAACGCTTCTCAGTCAAGTTGCCCGCTTTTATGACCCTATTGGATTTGCAGCTGCATTCATCATCAGGGCCAAAATAGATTTACAAGAGCTGTGGCAAATTGGTCTAATTGGGACGATGAGCTTCCATGTGAGGTAAAAGAAAAGTGGACTCAGCTCTACGAGGAAATGAAGGAGCTCGACCAGATTGGTTTCAAGAGATGCCTGGTTCCACCGGAAACTCCAGAATCACCAGCACTGTGTGTCTTCTCAGACGCCTCGCAGAAAGCATTTGGGGCCTGTGTGAATATCCGACAGAAAACGAAACAAGGCACCTATGAAGTTAACTTCATCGCAGCTAAGTCTAGAGTGGCACCCCTAAAGCAGCTGACAATTCTACGTCTGGAATTACAAGCAGCTGTTCTTGCCTACCGCCTCGAGAAAACAATAGTGAAAGAGTGTACGATTCATTTTGGCGATGTCAAATTCTTCACGGACAGCAGTATCACACTTGCATGGATTCAAAGTCCTCCCCGCAGTTTCAAGCTGTTTGTCTCAGCAAGGGTTGGAGAGATCCAGAATAATTTGGACCCGAGTCAATGGAAGCACATTCCCAGTGAAGAAAACATAGAGGATGATTTGTCGCAAGGATTACATGTAAAGCAGCTAACGAGGAGATCGATGAATGGCCCAGAATTTCTGAAACTTCCAGAAGAACAATGGCCAGTCCAAACAGCTACACTGCATCGAGAAGGAGATATAGAGCATCGCCACGTCAATGCCATCAGAGCAGCCTCGCCTGCAGATGTTGGAAATGTTATCAATGTGAGGAATTTCTCCAGTTGGCAAAAGCTGATACGAGTCAGGAGACAAGGACCTCTCATGCCCATAGAGTTAAGGAAGGCTAAGATGTCGTGGATCAGAGATGCCCAAAAGGATTTGAAGTGTAGAATAAGAAATGAAGAGTTTAAGACCTTGAGCCCGTTTGTTGACGACAAAGGGATTATCAGGGTTGGAGGAAGAATTGACAAAGCCCTCGTGTTATACAAAGAAAAGCAACCAGTGCTGCTTCCCAATGAGCACAGGATATCCTTGCTGATCACACACCATATGCACAACCATGGTCATCACGGAGTAGCGACAATGACTGCAAAAGTCAGATGAAAATACTGGATCTTGAAAGCCAACAAGCTCAGTAAGACAGTGAAATTTAAATGTGTCACTTGTGGAGAAATGGGCACACAAGGCAGAAACGCAATTAATGGCAGACCTTCCGGCTCTTCGCTTAGCACTGCAAACACCACCCCTCTACTACTCCTCATGCAATTAATTTGGTCCATACAATGTGAAGATAGGGCGCAACAAGACAAAAAAACACTATGGCGTCATCTTCACCTGCTTAAACACAAGAGCTGTCCATCTGGAATTAGCAGTTGACCTTTCGACAATGGAATTTATCCAGTTGTTTTTTCTCCATCTGTGGATACCTGGCAGTACTGTTAAGCGACAATGGGTTGCAGATTGTTGGCGCAGAGCAGGAACTGCGTGAAGTGGTCGAAGGTTTAGATCTTGATAAACTCCGTGATTTCTGTGCAGAAAGAAGCATCGACTGGTTGTTCACTGCTCCAGCTGCCTCTCATCAAAACAGATGTCCTGAAGCCCTCCTTAAAAGTTATAAGCGAGCCCAGAAGAAGGCAATTGGAGAACAGATCCTGAGTCTGTTCAAGCTGTACACGTCTACTAGAAGTCGGAAATTTCATAAATCAACGCCCTATTAGCCGTGTTCCTAATGACCCGGATGATGGCAAATATTTATGCCCAAACGACATGCTTCTTGGAGGGGCCACATCGGAAGCTCCTCGGGGCCCATTCAACGACACAAAAACCCCGCAACGCCGCATAGGATTTGTGCAGAAAATTGTGGACTCCTTTTGGAAACGTTGGAGCAGAGATATACTCCCAGCACTGGTGAGAAGGAAGGCGTGGCACACAGAAAGGCGTAATGTTGAGGTTGATGTTATTATCGTCATGGCCGACAACAATACTATGCAGAGTAAGTGGACTATTGGCAGAGTTATCGAGGTGTATCCCGGGACAGATGGCCGAGTCTGCAACATCAAAGTGAAAACACCAGCAGGAGAGTACAGCCGCCCAGTTACCAAGATTTCTGTTATATATCCTGCTGAAGGAGACCGCTAAAGAAAGTTCTGCTGATCAAAAGAAGGATAAGGACTACGCCCTTCTCGGGGCAGAGAATGTTTTCGTTAGTAAATAGGCATTGCCTATGATGAGAGATATATTTTAATTAACACAACTCGTGGTTGACATTAATTCCTCACAATGATTTAAAAGTGTTAGCTTGTTGTGATTTAAACCAGTTTTTCAGAAGAATTAGTAAGAGAGAAGTCGATTTTTGTATCTGTTCGCTTACTCGAATCTGCTAACCAGAAGTGAGAAACCTGTTTTTACGACCCGCCACAGAAGTTTCTAGTCATATTTTCCATGAGATTAAGACTAAATTTGCATTCTCTGATTTCGAATTACAAATGTATTTCTCTTAGATCGAATAATTATTAAAGTTTGGATAATATCATACGGTTTGTGGTGGTCGTCTGAGCTGACCAGTTCCAAGTAAGGAAACAGACATTTTGAAAAACTGTCTCACTATGGAATACAGGACAATGAACTGAACTGGTTTAAGGACTATTTATTCCTCTGAAACCGGATCGTTTAATTTAAGGGAGTATTGTCAGAACCTAACCCTGTTTTTACAGGTGCTCCCCAAGGAAGTATTCTCTAGCCGTTATTGTTTTTAACTCATTTTAATGATGTCCACAAGCCACTCCATTACTCTAAGATTATCACCTACGCAGACAGTAATTTTCACGTCCTTGAAAGACTTGGATATTGTCCAACACAACCTCAGTGAAGACATCGATAGCCTTGCCTCCTGGTTTCGAGATAGCAAACTTATCATTGATCTCAAAAAAGGAAAAACTGAAGTAATGCTATTTGGAACAGCAAAAAGATTAAGTGGTTTCGATGGCAAAGAACTAAACCTCTCAGTAAATGGATCTCTCGTGGACACGACTACAAATTACAAGTACCTAGGTGTCTATCTGGACCCTACATTGAATCTTGACAAGCACTTTCACAAAACATACAAGAAATCTGCAGGAAGAGTGAATTTATTACGACGAATCCATTCTAACACTGACACCTTAAGCGCTGAACGAATCTACAAAGCAATGATAATGCCCATTTTCAATTACTGCGGTCAAATTACGCTTGGTTGGTCAGAGACACGAAGGTGCCAAATAAAAAACCTGGAGCAGCATAGTCACAGGATTATTCTGCAAAACTCAAAATGTCTAAACTGCAAACTCTATCTACCCACAATTGAAAATTTTTTAAAAAGGCTTGTTTATTTGTGTTTGATTGCCTAAAAGGCAATGTTTGTAGTCCTTTCAAAGAATATTTTAAATTGTTAACCCACGATTTTAATATGAGGAACAGAGGGACCACTGTTGCTCTGCCGAAAGTGAGACTTGACTTTGCTCAGAAAAGTTATTTTTTTAGGAGCTTCAGCTTTTAATTTTTTACCTTTAAAAATCAAGCAAATTAGAAGTAGGGTACTATTTAGGGAGTCTTTAGATCAATTTTTTGTATAGGGCATTTAGTTAGTTGTGTAGTCATTCTTATCTTATTCTAGCTTTTATCCTTATATTATGTTATTTAGACCATTGATAACAGTGCTCCCGCACAAATATTCGTTGTTATTATTATTATTATTGTTATTATTATTATTATTATTATTATTATTATTATTGTTATCACAGTTACTCAACCCTTACCATTCTAGTAGACTCAGTCGCATGATGTACCACAAATTGAGCTAAAATTGCATCATCGTTTGTCTTGGGTAAGTTTAACTATGAAATCACCCTATAATGCATTGCGTTTTGCCTTAGGGCGTCATATATAGACTTTCAATTATCTCTGTCTGTTTGAGTTTATTTTTGGTTAACATTTTCAGTTAGTTTATTATTTTTTATGTAGTCACTTGTCAGAGACAATAAAAGCTGCTTACATTTAGTAAAGCAAAAAACAACTGCGAGAAGCCGCTGCAAACAAATTTTTTGCTTCTTGACTGCGAGGATGGAGGATGATGCCATGGGATTGTGAGGGGTTTGGTACCTAAGAAACCTAAACATAGGAGAGTGCCACGAGATTGGTCCAAAAAACCCTAAACAAAATGGCAGATTCAAGTGAGAAAGTTTCATTTCATGTCGATATGCAATGATCTTCCATGCGAGCTGAGGCTTTTCTGGTATTCAACAGGGGTTCTCAACTGACACTTGGCCAACAAATTACCGACATGCTACCAACAGTCAGCCGACAAACAACTAAAAATGGCGGCCGACTGTTGGCAGAAACTATTCGTAAAAGGCGGTAAACGACAGTCGGCCAACAGTTTTAGGGAGAGCTCTTCGCTTTTTCCCATTTTTCCTAGAAATCATTGTCCAGTTGGGTTACCAAGCAGTCATGGCGTGCAGACATGTTTTTGCAGTCGTGCTTCTATTGACTATTTTCAGCATTTTACTTAGCCAATTTACTTCAATTACACCTGAATTCGATCGCTCTACAGTAAGACTCTTCATTGGGAAGGAAATATCTGCTCCACCTACGTTCAACTGTAAGTCAAAGCCTTCGAAATGCACAGCTGGCAAATTGAATTTGAAGCTCCACGCGTTGTTGCGGTTCGTCAAGCTTGGCCAATTTTGTCTGTGTATACTTCTATCTAGCGATATTGCCGTCAATCCAGGACCTAATAATCTTCAATCTCCTGTAGGCTTCAGAGGTTTATCAGTCTGCCACTGGAACATCCAACGACTGACTGACACCAAATTGGAAGAACTATCGCTAATGCTCACCTCGCACAACAACAGTGCTACTAAACTCGACGTCTTAATTCTCACTGAGACGTTTGGATCAAGTAAAATTCCAGACACCTATCACATGATACCTGGCTACACGTTACACAGAAAAGATCGAATTGGGAAGAAAGGTGGCGGAATAATTGCGTATGTAAATGAGAAAGTTATGGCTTTACGTCGCAGAGATTTGGAAGTGGATGATCTTGAAACTCTCTGGCTTCAAATTTGTCCTCATAAATCAAAGAGACCGATTTTGATATCTGGTGTTTACCATCCACCTTCAGCCAACAAAGATTATAATGAGAGCTTGGGTAAAAATATTGAAAATGCCCATCTCGAAAACAATGAATTGATTATTCTGGGACACCTTAATTTGGATTATATTAATTTCAACTGTTATTCAAAACATTGTCTCGCAAAGGCACTGAACAGTCTTGGATTAACAGTCTTGGGGTAACAAGACCTGCCTCTGATGCATGCTTAGACCATATTTACTCTAGTCATCCTGCTAGAATTAGAAAAGTATCCATAGGTAAATCTGGACTTTCCGATCACCTTCCGGTCACCATCTTGAGGTGCTACAAAACCATGGATGCACAACGTAAACAACATTCCAAAATCAAATACAGAAACATTGACAAAATCAACAAAGAGTGCTTTCTGCGAGACCTAAGAGAAGCCCTTTGGGATATCTCCGTTGTTTTTCGAGGTGCCGAAGACATTGTTGAGTCTTGGTACAAAATCTTTAATGACATTCTTGATAATCACGCACCTTTAAAGTCCAAGAGTGTAAAGAAAATCAATCAGCCGAAATGGTTCACTGATGATATATACAACGAAATAAATAAACGCGATAGTCTTCTAAAGAGGGCCAGGAGAACACAAAATGAGCAGGACTGGTCTGCTTTTAAACTGGTTAAAAACAAAGTGACGAGGAAACTAAGAAATGCGAAGGAACAGTACTTTAAAACTCAGTTCAGTAAAAATCAAAAATGTCCAAAGAAACTTTGTTCTTTGATTTAAGACCTATCTAAAGATACAAAGAATAACGATGACTCCGTCCCTATTGCTGACGAAAACAACTTGATAAAGGATGACCATTCAACCGCTGAACGCTTTAACTGCTTCTTCGTTGATGTATTTAAACGTCTCATAAAGGCGACACCTGTACTTCATTATGATGCTCTTCCTGGTCCACCGGACAAATCTAACAGTCAAATTGAGAATTTTATTCCGCAAATAACTCATAATGAGGTTAACGATTATCTTCTAAGTATACCTACACACAAAGCCACGGGAATCGATGGGCCTGGTGCCAGAGTTCTAGGGATTGCAGCTCCTGGAATATCACGCTCCATAGCTAAAATTATAAATCACTGTATTGAAACTTGTACATTTCCCTCACAATGGAAAATAGCAAAGGTTAAACCTCTATTCAAGAATCAAGGAAACAAACAAGATATTCAAAACTATCGTCCTATTAGTATTTTGCCTATTCTTTCTAAAGTCTTTGAAAGACACATCTTCAATGCTGTGAACACTTGCGTAACAGAAAACTTACTTTTATACCGCTTCCGATCAGGGTTCCGTAAAAACCACTCCACGGATACTGCTTTGTTGTTTCTTCTGGACCAAGTCCTTCTTGACCTTGATAAGAACAACGTCAGCGGCTTAGTTTTTGTGGACTATAGCAAGGTATTCGACTTGATCAACCATGACATTCTCTTGGTAAAGTTAAGATCATATGGAATTCCAGATAATGTTGTAAAGCTATTGCAGAGCTATCTACTCAATCGCAAACAGTGTGTTATTGTAAATAACTCGACTTCGTCACAACTTATGCTAACCAATGGAGTTCCTCAAGGTAGCATATTAGGACCTCTACTGTTTTTAATTTTTTCAACGATCTTCCCGAAGCTGTTGGATCGGACTTAACTATTCATGCTTACGCGGATGACACCACATTTAAAGCCAGCGCTAATATCGATATCACACCTTTGGAATTGGAACAAGGTCTTCAAGAATACATGGATAAATTAGGTAAATGGTCTAGCAAAAATGGAATGGTCCTAAACGCCATTAAAACCAAAGCATTACTTATCACCGGAAAGAGGCTACATTCATCATTAGCTGATGGCAATCACCTGTCAGTGACCCTTGATGGGGCCGAAATAGAACAAGTAACTTCTTATAAATTGCTTGGTGTAACACTCAATCAAGATCTTACTCTCAGCGTATTGGTTTATTGAAAAAGATAAAGAGATACCTTCCAATAAAGGAAAAACTCTTATACTATAACGCCTTGATTAAACCTTTCCTTATGTACGGGAGCATGGTTTGGAATATCTGCGACGCTAAAGAACTCCACTGTCTCTTAAGGTTACAGAAAAGGACTGTCAGAGTATATTGTTGGAGTGGACTCTTATTCTAGAAGTGTAGTAAACTTTAGTAAACTAGGCTGGTTGCCTTTTTTTGATGAAATCAAATTAAATAAATGTACAATGATTTTTAAGAGCCTTAAAGGCGATATACAAAGCTGCTAAAACTCATTAAACAATGTCAATGGCTCCCTCAGCAGCTGCAATTTCAACGTCACAATTATTATAGTCATACGCAGCGCGGCGCTTCACCCGCGATCCTCGAAGGTAAACTAAGGCTGACCAAAGGAGGGCAAAGGATGTCTTTGCTCAGATCCAAGAATATACTGTTCACCCAGACGCTTTTTGCCTGCCTTTAAATAAAACAAGTGAAATGAACCTCATGGTTGGAATCTAAAGGCTCACAACGAGACCCATAACTTTATGACGTTTATTGGCTACAAAATACGCCACCATTATTGAATTGCATGAGGCCTATTGGATGAAATAAAATCAACATTCCTTTTCTCAAAAAATATTTTTGGTAACATTTTGTCAAATGAATTTTTTACTTTAACTAGTGTATTGTCATTGAGATATAAACTAGGAAGATACAAGACTACAAATTTTAGTCTCTATTGCAGTCTGTTTGGAAGGTAAAGTGTTACTCTCTATCCGAACTGCGCTTCGACCTTTCCTGAATGCAGCCACCACTTTTAAAAGTTTCTTCCAGCTAAGTAATCTCTCCTGTTTTCTGAGTTGCAAAACAATAGATTTTCGCGGATTTCTTAAAAGGTGCCAGACGAAGGAAAAGGCTGTGATCATGAATATGCAAGTGAACTGGAACTTGAATATGCAGCTAAAGCATTGGAGACAAAATAAATATCTGCCCTGGAAATACCCTATCCATTGCAACGGGAATGGCAGAGAATAATCACTGAGGACCCCTCTTAGAAACCTCACTAGGTTTGCCTGGTCTACAGCTTGTGTTAAATTATGTTGCTCTGTTAGAAGGAGCAATTAAGGGACCATGCATTTTTCTTCACTGATGACACTGCCCTAGAGACATAAGATGAACCAAACATTAGCCAAAAGAGCTTGTTCAACAGCAAAACTCTACAGGACAACAAAAGGTAGAGCAAAAGAGGCCTTAAATGTTAGGGTCAAGAAGTTTCACGCTTTTGAGGGACAAGTAAAATCCTCTCAGGATCTCTACTGGAAAATTATTTGACTAGAGAGCAAAATTAATGAATGAAGAGCTAAACACAAGAACACTGAATGGGAAAAAAAGGAGCTCTTCAAAGAAACGACTCAGACTATCAAGGAGAAAGATAGAGTTGTTAGTCGCCTTCTAAACACAAACAAGCAATTGGAAGACTATGTGGTTAATCTGGAGAAATTATCTATTAATGCTGAATACTAAGGGAAGCCAGTTTCTTCCAGACAAAACAAAGGAAGAACATAACAATTTTCTCACTAGGGCTGAAAGTGCCCTTTGGTTCAGCAAATATTTTCGATTAGACACTGAAATAATTTTGTTAAAAAAAGAATGACTCAGATGGACAACACACTTTATCCATTAAGCAAAGTTTGCCTGTGATTTAGCAGGACCAAATAAGCAAGAAACGACCCTGAAGTACAATTCCCTCTCTGAGTAAGAAAAGAGCAAGTCAAAGAATTTCTCCTCCTCCTTGACAAGTTTTGTGATTCTTTTTTCCATGAACTTACTATGGTCACTGACAGGCTTCCAATTCAGCAATGCATAACCAATTTAAATAAGCTATGCCACATAGACAGCCTACCAGCAAAAGCACGTGGGGTAAAACTTAGTGCTGTCAAGGAGCTTATCAAGGAGCACGTAGAAGAGCACCCGAGAGAAAATCCCACGACTCAAAAAAACCAGAATCAAAATAAATGGCGACAAGGCTCGCAAGACTAAACCTCTCAAACAATCATTTGGAAGCATTTTTAGCGAAATTAACAGTACGATTACAGAAGCCAAGGTTACTTTTGGCCAAACTAAAATTAAACAATTTTTCCATGGTGGTGATTATACATTCATTCTCATCGTGTTGGGTGTAAATGGAGCAACAGCTATGCATGTGCATGGTGTAAAATCCACAAGGATGATAGATGGAAAACAGATCAACATTTTAGTTCTTTCAATTCAAAGCCACTGTCAAGGTCTTTACAGGAAATGAAAGAAATGTCCAAAAAATCAAAGGATAATCATGGCTGCTGTAAGAAACCCCTTCTGCACATTGAGTTGGACCATATAATTGTTGATGAACTTAACCTCCCTTTAAGAATAACTGATGTGTTAATTGCCAATTTAAAACAGAAGTTATTGATTGGGATATTGAGGAGAGTATTCTAAACACCTGCAACAACACAGGCACACCTAAATAAGTTGATTAAAAGCGTAAGGTCTTGTGCAGTGTCTTTTAATATCTGGGTAAAAAGAATGCCGATGGCAAAGAAAGTTCTGTTTATGACTGGACGAGTCTCATGGGAAATGATAAGAAAACACTGCTGTATCACCTTCCAGAGAAAATGAATGATTTCTAGAGGCCTGAAACTGCTGAAAAGATCATAAAAATATGGGTGAACAGCCCAGCACTGTACAAAAGTCTCAGTAACTGGCAACCAAATACCAGCCCCACAGAGTTTTGGTTGAAAGAAAAACAATGGGTGAATGATTTTATTTCTCCTGCAGGATTAAGGGAAGGTTACGAATGAAAGAGAGTTACCCCATACATTAAAAAACAATGATGTTGCAAGGTCTACTCTTTTGAGGAAATCAAACAAGTGGGACTCTGTTGAAGATGTTCTCCATCAAGAGTCATGCCAATGGCATTTAAGAAAAAGGGAAGGGGAGCCCAGATCCTAGCAGAAACACAAAACAGAGTACTGGGCGGAGGACATATCTTCAAAAAATAAAAAAAGGAATCCCTAGAAGTCATTACTCCACCTCTATCTGCACATTGGTCAAAGTGCTGTTGCATCTCAAACTCAATCTACTGGGCCTTTGAGCTCAATCGACTTCAAGAAAATGAGAGTGCCACAGATTAAAAGAAGAATTAAAGAAAAGAGAAATCAAAAACATTTCTAAGAAAACAAACACCAGCTTACACAATTATCGAAGGGTATTACAGACAGAAAACCAGTCAGCCTCTATTTAAAAACAAATGACATTATCATTACATGCAGACTATAAAAGTGGCATAGCATGTAGCACTTGGACTGGATATGGAGATGTTGTTCAAGTTCCATTCTGTTTTTACATTTTAAACCAGCAAGTTGAATATTTTAGAAAGGTCCAAGTGACAAGATAAGAGGGACAACTACAATATTTCAGGGTGAAAAGACTTAAACATCGTTTACATTATCACTATGTACTCAATAAGCAGAAATCTTGAGTGAAACATACACTGCCCACCAAAAATACTCTCAGGCATTAAAGGGGAACTGAAGCCTAAAAATTGGTATTTTTTTGTATCAATTTCTAGTTAGCTTTAGAGGAGTAAGATAAAGTAGTATGGAAATCAAACACCCATTGCTATTGATCAGAGAAATTACATTGGCTTATGCAATTCACGAGTTGGCTCACAGAGCCTTTGATTGTCTAAGAAGTGACTCCATTAATTGTGAAAATTGCTCTGGTCAAAGTCCTGCTTCTCTAGCATAGTAGATTTGCCATCTCTGTTGGCTTGACCTGTCCCGTCAAATACAAATCCATAACAGTCATGGTGGAAAAACAGGGTCCATGGTCCTCTCGATTTACTTTTCAATTTTGATGTAATTGCCAGGAGTAGGAAATCTTCATTTTCCTGCAGACGAGTTTGTGGGATCCCTTGTCTTTCAAATGTCTTGAATAAAAAATGGCAGTGTGAGCTTTTCTGTTCTGGCCTGATGCAAATTATTTAGTATCTCATCAAAACTATTACATAAAGTGGTTTATTTCATAGATACTGAGATTTACACACGACAAAAAGCCCACGTAAAACTAGTACTTTAAATTCATCAGCCAATAGGAAACGCAAATGATGAATTTTCACTAGTAAAAAAAACGGAAATAGGAAATGCAAATGATGAATTTTCACTAATGAAAAAACGTCGTTCGAACGCCGAAAATTCACTAGTGCACAATCGTGGCCCGCGAGTTTCACTATGACTCTTGCATCCAACATGGCTAGTTCAAGGTTTGCTTCTATGGAAGGTTCCACTGAGACTTTTACTGAAGAACAAGAAAACCAGAACACAGTGAAGAAAACGAAACGAGATGTTGCTTTGTTTACAGAGTTCGTTCAAACAAAAAAAGCACGAAGTGAAATAGCTGAAATTCCTCCCGCCGAGCTGAATGAACTTTTGAGTGAATTAATTTTAAGCGTTCGCACGAAAGAAGGACAAGATTACGAAAAAGCATCAGTGGAAGAGAATCAGAGTATCCAGCAACTCCGATGATGACTAAGTTATGTACACTGTAAGTTTGCCTTGTATTTTCATGAAAGTTGCCGACTGTTTTTGACTGATATCGTTTAAGGTTTGCATTGTATTATTCAGCGTAAAAGCGTATGACGCTGCATGTTTTCATGATTTGGTGACATTCCAATTTATGACTTGTAAATCTAAGTCAAGTTTTTTTCTCTAAGAGTTGTCATTTACATCTACATATTTGGATTTGTTATCTTCATTAAACATTTCAAAAGACAAAGACAACTTTATATTTTAGTTTATAATAGCAGTTAAATGGGTTTTCTAAGCATGCGCACCCAAACTGATAAAATTCACCAGCAATTTTTCTTTTAAAAAATCTCAATAGCTATAAAATAAACAAATTACATGGAAAATGCTTTGTATAACTTTATTCACTCGTTGAGGAGTATCAGAAAACTCACTCGTGTGCTACGCTCACTCGTTCGTTTTCTGATACTCCACAACTCATGAATAAAAATCGTACGCGTGCATTTTCCATGGAGTAATCTCTATATTCTTACAGTACATACATTCAGCCCCCCTACACTACACCAACTTAAATTAATTTCATAACCATTGTCCTTTTATTGATAGTGCATTACACCCCAAGATTTACAAACTTCTTCCTCAAAAAAAGACCGGATGCAGTTCAAACAGTCGCAGAAATAAACCATTGCCTTGATTTTATTATTTGAAAAAAATTTTGGCAAATAATCACAATGCTGTATGAACATTCAAACCTAATTTACCACACAAGATCAATTGTCAGGTTATCTTTGTTTTCGCAGCTGCAGCAGCAATAACTGTACCTGTTCCACATTATAAGATAGTCTGTGAAAACAAAATAAGTCCTTAAACTACAAAACTCAAACGTTCTATAAATATCAGATCCCAATTTCTCTTCTATGGTAAGTTTATAAAGCTCCTTGAGCTTTCGAAATATAACAGGAGTTTTTCATACTTTATAATACTTACCTGACGTGGGATTTCATCTCAGCAACTCTGGTAGGCGACTCTCCGAACCTTTTGTGGGCAAGGATTTGGTAAGTATTTCTCTTTATTCTCTTATATTGGACTGTGCTAGGTACCTGCCGGGAGGGAACGCCAGTCTTTTTTTATTATTGGTTTGGATCACCCATCTGGTACTTGGCTTTTTGGGTGGGTCTGAACTTAGTTGTAACCCATTCAGGTTTTCAGCTTTGCTGAACTTGGTGGTTTTTTTGCCTTTCTAGGCAGGCTCTCTGAGACATTTTTCTCTTTTTTCAATCTTTTTCGCATGAGCGATGGTTTTGGTTTGCGCCAGAACATGTGGTGCATGCCACGGCGGCAGTTACAGTCTTTTCTAGAACGGATGTTCTCAAAATGTTGGAGAAGGTAGTTGATTTCGGAAAATTGTCCACCGTCCAATTTGTTCATAGAGGCCTCATTCGCCTTACGTTTAAAGATCCGGACAATAAGGCGAGTCTTGTTGAGCGCGGTATGCTTAATATTAATGGCGAGGAGTGTAGTGTCACAAACTCAGATCGCCCACATACCCTAGTTTACATCCATCATTACCCTGCCGAAGTGGATGATAAAATTCTGTGTGACGACTTCAAGCATTTTGGGAAAGTTGTCTTCTGTAAGCGCCAGACGTTTATGGGGAGACCTGATCTCCTCACCGGCTCGCGTATCCTTACGATGTCGCTTGAGAAACCCAAACCAGCAGAGGTTACCATTGGCGGATATCCTGTTCGTATCTGGTACTGCGGCATAAAACCTTTCTGCTCGCTTTGCAAAGTCATGGGTCACAAGGCCGCTGATTGTGCTTTCAACGGGAAATGCATGAGATGTGGTGAAGCCGGTCATTGGGCTAGCAACTGCCCTTCTCGTCGTAATGATAATGTCTGGGGCCCTACGCTCCCAAGAGCTGGCGTTGTCCCCCCGGCTGCTGATTTCCCACCAATCTCTACTGGAAACGCGGCTAACCCGCTGGGCAATGCTCCCATTCCGTCAAATACGGTTGAAAGTGATCCCGTTGCCCTGAATGTTGATCCTGTTGTTGATCTATCTATGAGTGAAATGGTCATCACTGTTCCTGGCGAAGTTGTTAATGAATCTATCAGTAAACAATCTGAGGCCTCAGAACTTAATAGCAATTCTGGTCAAAATACCAGCCAATCAACTAATGATAGTAATAGTGCAGTAGTTAAAAGTACCTCTGGTCAAAGTACCAGCTCATTAATTAATGAAAATAGTTGTAGTTCTGGTCAAAACACCAGACAAGTAGTTAATAAAAATAGTAGTAAGTCTGGTCAAAGCACCAGTCAAGTAATTAAGAAAAATAATAGTTACTCTGGTCAAAGAACCACTCAAGTAATTAATGTTAGCAACTTTCCTGTTGTTCTTGACATCAAAGATGATATTGCAGTAAATGGTTTGAACCCCGGGGGTAACATGTGAAGGTGTAGTCTGATCGTCCAGGTGAGTGTAGTCATGAGAAGGACTGTTGTCGGTGGTAGTGACTGACGTTTCGACAACCTGTACAGAAGTCATCATCAGAGTCAAGTGAATGATTGTTGTCTGTAGAATGTTCTTATTCCAGTTCGTGTGAAATGATCGGTTGGTTTTGCCGTAATGTTATTGGCTGTAAGACTCAAGTGACGAAAGTCGGTCGTGATTGGTCTGTTTCGATCTGTCAGTAAAGTTAGGTCATTCTTTTTCGGTCGTTTGTGATGTTTATGTCGTGAATGAGTCGTTTGTATTGAGTGGGTAGTTGTTGACATTTGTTTAGCGGAGTCTGTTCTAAGTTAGTAAACAGGCTTTCCAGTCAGTCGTTGAAGATAGTCAGTGCTGTAGGTTAGGCATTGAGCAGAGTCTCAGTCAATGTTGTGGTTGGTAAGTATATGGTGTTCACCAATGTGATTGCTGACATCAACTTTCCTCATCGCTCGTCTGTGTTCAGTCAGTCTTGTTGTGAGGTTTCTGCCAGTCTCACTGATGTAGGAGGCTTAGCAGTCGGAACAATTGATCTTATAAATCGTTCCCTGTCTGTTCCTCGGTTCGTCTTTGTCTTTAACGTTGGTTAGTAACTGACGTAGTGTGGTGATGGGTTTGTGGGCGACGCGGATATTGAAGGGTGGTAAGATGCACGAGATGTTTTCAGACATGCCTTTCATGTACGGTATGGTTGCTGTAGTCGTAGGGGTTGCAGTGTCGTTTGTTTTGGTAGTGGTAGTGGGTTGGTGAGTGTTTCGTCGGATGAAGTCGTTGTTGTAGTTGTTCTTCGTAAAAACACGGTGAAGGTATTTGTTCTCGCCGGATAAGCTGTCTGTCGAGTCGCATACTAGTTGTGCACGTCGTGTTAGAGTTCTGATAGTTGTGGCTTTGTGTGATGTAGGGTTGTAGGATGACTCGTCTAGTAATAACATCACGGCAAAACCAACCGATCATTTCACACGAACTGGAATAAGAACATTCTACTGACAACAATCATTCACTTGACTCTGATGATGACTTCCACACAGGTTGTCAAAACGTCAGTCACTACCACCGACAATAGTTCTTCTCAGGACTACACTCACCCGGACGATCAGACTACACCTTCACAAAGATGATATTACTGAGTTTACTTCTCATGACTCTACCCCTGTTCAGGGCTCTGAGTCCCCTGTCATCTCTGAGTTCTCCTCCCCTCTCTCACGGAGTGTGTCCTTTGACAACTTTGAAACTGTCACCAGGAAGCGACCAGGTAAAAAACGTGTGATGGTCCCAACCTCTGCTCAATTGTCTAATGCAATTTTTAAGAGGTCCAGGGCTGTGCCAAATCTTCCCAAAAGGAAGGGGAAGCCCCAGCCTTGGCTTTCATGAGGGTCATTCACTTTCTCCTCATGACTTTGTCTGTCATCACTTTAAATGCCAACAGTATCAGAGACCAATCTAAGCGAGATGGTCTCGTGCAGTGGTTGCGCTCACTCCCTGTGAGTGTGGACCTGGTCTGCCTCCAGGAAACGCATCGTACGTCTGCAAATGAGTGTCGTTCTTGGTTTCTTTCCTCTGGGTTTACCTTTGTACTGTCTCCAGGCTCTACTCATTCTTGCGGGTGTGTGACTCTTTACTGCCCCACGTTGTCTCCATCTAGCTCTTGGTCTGATTCTGACGGCCGTTTTCTTTAACGTGAATTCTCCTTTTCTAACCAGTCCTTCTGTGTCTGTTGTTTGTATACTCCGAGTCGCAACCCTGCACGAGACCAGTTTCTAGACGGGATCCACCCTAAAGTGGACTCCTCCATCCCTTTGTTATTGTGTGGCAACTTTAACACTGTCTTTGACCGTAGCCTGGACAGACGTGGCTCGGCCCCCTCTGATTCGTTGCGGGAAAGTACCACCACACTCCGCAGCGTTTTTTATGCATGTTGCGTTCTCGATGTCTACCAGTACCTGCACCCCACATCTTGCGGTTTCACTTGGACTAAGTGGAATGGTGCTCTCGCGTCTCGGATTGACCTTGTCGGTGTTCCCTTCCTTTGGATAACATCGGTAAATTCATGCTCTGTTGTTCCGTGCCCTTTCTCGGACCACTGTGGTGTTCTCACCTCGGTGTCTGTCCCAGACACTGTTCCACCAGGTCCTGGGCTTTGGAAACTGAACACAGCCATCCTCAATAAAAGTCAATATGTCCAACTGGTGACTGACTTTTGGCGCACTTGGCAAGGCTCAAAAACTGTATTCACTTCACTCAGAAAATGGTGGGAGGATGGCAAAAATCGCCTCAAAGGTCTGACAATTAATTATTGTAAGTCAAGGTCTTCTAAAAAAAAGCGCAGCAAAGACACTCTCGTCAATCTCATTGCCCACCTGAAAGCAAAAGTGGATGCAGGATCAGTCTCATGCATCACACCCTACCAGTCAGCTCTCTCCACCCTTGCAGCCCTCAATCATGAAGCTGCCCGTGGTGCCCAGGTAAGGTCTCGGATTAGATGGGTCGAGGAGGGTGAAACCTCACCGTCATACTTCTTTCGCTTATAGAAAAATGTTCAGTAGATTGTTGAATACCCGCCTTGCGGGACAGCGGAGGTTCTATTGCCAAAACCCCGGAGGACTTATGCCTTGCGTTAAACTCCTTCTATTCCGATCTTTTCTCTGCCACTTTCACCGATCCTCACACCCAGTCCTCTCTCCTGTCTAATCTCTCATCCTCACTTCCTCCTGATCAGACTGAGACATGTGAGGGCCTTCTAACCACGGAGGAGTGTCTCCCTGCAATTAAAGGCCTTGACGGTTTCCTGGCCGAGTTCTACCTCAGGTTCTGGGGTGTTCTCGGTCAAGACCTTGTTACTGTCCTAAATGACTGTATCCTCTCTGGGTCCCTCGCTCTCTCGCAACATCATGGCATTATCACCCTATCATTCAAGAAGGGAGACCGCCTTGATCCCCGAAACTGGCACCCAATCACCCTGTTAAACGTGGATTACAAGATTGAATCGCGAGCTATTACAAGCGGACTCTTGAAAGTGATCCATCTCGTGGTCAACAAAGACTAAACCTGTGGCGTACCTGGCAGGTACATCGGGGATAATGTCTCCTTAGTTCGTTATGTGGTTCACTACACTATGTCCACGGGATTCCCTGCAGCAGTCTTATCACTGGATCAAGAAAAGGCCTTTGACCGGGTACATTGGGGATTTATGAAGGCTACCCTCTCTGCCATGGGCTTTGGCCCCGCATTCATTGCGTGGGTGAGTCTTTTCTATCATCGTGTGTAGAGTTCTGTAAACGTCAACAGGTATCTCTCTCCTTTTTCTATCTGTCGCGGGGCTGCCCCCTGTCCCCCCTCCTCTATGTCATCGCATCGGAAGTCCTGGCTGCCAGCATTCGTGCTAATCCTCGAATCTCTGGCCTGTCCATCCCTGGTTTTCCACCATTATCTGCGATATCTCAGTACACGGATGACACCTTACTCATCTTGACGTCTGAAAACTCTATAAAAGCCTGCTTCGAGGTCTACACTCTTTTCCAAGCTGCCCACGGTGCTAAACTGAACCAAGCGAAGTCCAAGGGTCTCTGGTTGGGTCAGTGGGTTGGCCGGACTGACCCCCCAGTCGCCCTAGACTGGTCGCCAACAAAGCTAAAGATCTTAGGAGTTTTTGTTGGTCCCGGGGATCTAGAGGAGGAAAACTGGTACCCTCGCCCGGGTGTGGTATGTGGCGCCACTCACCCACATGCCCCCCTAGGTACAGAAGGAATGTTGTCACCTTGTATTCTCCTTCTTCTGGTCCGGTAAACAGGAGCTCGGGGCCCGCACTGCCGTAACCCAGTCCCCCCTATTCGGTGGCTTTTCTGTTGTGGATGTTTCATTTAAAGTATGGGCCCTGCTCGGCCAGTGGGTGAGAAGGTTTGTCTCCTCCCCTTCAGACTGGTGCACCATGTTGTCTTTCTACTGTCATTCTCATTTTGGTTTCACCCCTTGTTGTTTTTTCCCGCCCTTTCTCCTTCGATCCCTGTGTCTTACCACCCTTCTACCAGTCCCTTATCCTTGCTTGGCGCGGCCTTAGCAGCTCTTTTTCCACGTGCCAAAACCACCTCATCTTTGGTTCTTCCTGCCCACTTGTCTGCACTCCTGCCTCTGACATGTCTACAAAGTCCTACTATTCCTATCTCTTATCTGAGAATTTGGTCCAACAACACTGTATTGAGAAATTCAACCTCGTTTATCCATCTCTGGATTGGCCTGCCATGTGGCGCTCTCTGTCACTATTCGATGTCGACCGTCCTGTGATAGACCTCAACTGGAAGATTGCACATGGCGTCCTGTACACTGCCCAGCGTCTTGTCTCTTTTGGATTGTCAGTTCCCCTCCCCTGCTTCTGTGGTGCCGCAGTGGAAACACTGGAACACCTGTTCTTCTACTGCCCCCTTGCCCAAAGTATACTCTCCTGGCTCCAGTCTCTTAAGTTTTGTTTCTCTCCCATGTGCCCAGTGTTACTCCTCTGTCATGTTCTCTTCGACTTCAACTCTGATGAGCGGATTGCCACACCCCGTATCATTGTGTACCTTCTCAATCTGTCTAAATTCTATATCTGGCAATCTCGGAATGACTTCCGCTTCCGTAACACCCGTCCTGGCACTGTGGCGGTCGTGGCTAACATTCCGTCTTGTCTCAAACATCACCTTCCCATCTTCTTCAAACACTTCAAGTCAGACAGGCGCCAGCACTTATTCCACCGACAGTGGGGCACCCATGGCATTGTGGCCTCTGCCATAAATAGCTATCTTGTATTCTCCATATAGCTGTTCCCCTCCCCTGTGAGCATTCTCGTTGTGTTCGTCTCTTTGCCCCTTGTGCTGGGTCTCCTTAAATGGTGTACTGCACAGGGGCTCCTGTTTTGCGTCCTGTACTATGTAGGTTTTTTTTTTCATGTGCCACCCCTTGGCTGGCTAGGGGCTATTATTAGTTTTGTTTTTTCTGGCACCACCGCGTGGCTGGCTCAGGGCTATAATTATCAGGGAGTGTGTTCAATTTTTGGTGTGTGTGTTAATTTTTGTTTGAGGTGGGGTTCGATTCCCCAGCGAAGTTGGTGTCTGGTGACCCTCAGTTTCTGGCAGTCCCAACCCTAAGGCCTTGCACTTTAGCCATGGGTTGGATCACATGTGTGTTCGGCAGGCATTGCACCACCCTCACGGGAGCCTGGCCGTCCACCTTAAACACAAAAAACTTTATAATCCAGCGACTGCCTCAAAATGATTCGTTCAACTTAAATATACTCCCTGACTGTTAGCTTTTCTTCTCCTTAGTGTTGGATCTAAAAAGTCACTTGTAACTTGTGACAATTACTTGTGACAATTCCTTGAAGTAAGAATGTACAACATCCTTTCCTTTAGCATTTAATTTACAAGTGATTGCAAAAGATGGTGAAATCTAATTCTCTATTTGTTTGGTTCTTTTTTGAGAGGGGCAAATACAAACTTCTGTTGCTCAGAAAGATGCTGTAAAAGTAGAGCAAAAAACCCATCAAAAGTGTGGAAGAAAAGGAAGATCAAGTAAAGCAGCAAGAGGAAGAAGTAACATAGTTAATTCAGCAAAATCTTAAATCTTTGCTCAAAATAAAAGAGGCTTTTCAGTAGCTAGGAGAAAAAATGCCAGTATACGTTATGCTATGATTACAAATGTCAATTCAAACACTTAGTACAGACGAAAACAGTACATAAAAATATATTAGAATTCATTCATGGAGGAAAAGAAGGGTCAATATGTAGGGCTTGGGATTATATTTCACCTACTGCTAACAATCCGTAGTATGGCGGGTCACTCAGGAATCTTCTGCGTGGCCTGAGTCCAAGTCATCTCGGCCGAGGTTAGTATATTCGTACCGCAAAGGTGTACGCAGGTTTTTTAGGGCTAGGGTTAATAAATTCATATTAGTATTCATAACGTGTAGGTGTACGCGAGTGTTCTTTGCATATATTTAAAAAAAAATAACGGTTTCAAGATGCCGTCCCAAACAAAGGGACCAAAAGATTCCAAGATGGCGTCGGGATTATGCAGTGCTCGAAACTAACGGTCGTTCACTCATCAAAAACGAGTAAAATGTACCATTGGACGAGTGAGAATTACGATTACTCTTACCTTTGGACGAGTAGGCAGTTTCTTGTTTTTATCTGCTTTGTATTTTACGAATTTTAAGTCAATAAAAACATCCATTAAATGTGTGCTTTGTCTTTATTTACGAACGTGCAAAGGGGCATGCCGTGACGCCATTTTGAAAATGGAGAGGAACTGGTTCGAGCAAAGACTTCCTAGCATGCGCAGTAGATAGCAGCATGGCGGGAAATTGATTCGCATCATGGCCGCTTGCCGTTGTTTTTCTTTGCTTGGCTATTTCAGAGGAACAGAGCAAAATACAAAGCAAAGTACAAGCAAAGATAAAGAAGCTTCAACAACAACAGACTGTGAAGATTCTGAGCCAAAAGCTAAAAAAGCCAAAAAGGAAAGGGCTTTTAAGGAAGCATGGAGAAAGGAATTTGCGTGGTTGATGTACGATGATGAGTCAGGGAAAATGTTCTGCCAATATTGCCTACATTTTCCAAACAGCAAAAACAAGCAGTCTTCGTTTTGTTGCGGGAGTCAAAATTTTCAGCTGGACGGGCTAAGATCTCATGAAAGATCTGCTGGACATGTATTGAGTGTGGATGCTAAAGTTGCTAAAACCAAAGGTGCAAGAAAAGGGACAATCGATGCTGAATTGCTAAGACTAGAGAAAGATACTGTTGCAAAGATGGAAAAGCTGTTTAATACAGCCTACTACGTATGCTATCTCAAGATGCCTTTTTCCAGTTTTCCTCATTTGTGTTCTCTTCAAACTAAAAATGGACTTGTGTTAGGACAAACATATAGAAATGATCATGGATGTAAAGAATTTTGTAAGCATATATCCCAGGTCATGAAAGAAGAACAAGCAGCTATTATTAAGAATGCACGATTTCTGTCTGTATTGGCGGATGGAAGCACAGATTTTAGTGTGACTGAGGAGGAAATTGTTTATGTGAGATGTGCTTTGCCATCAGCAGAAACCATAACATTTTATGTGGGACTGAAAGAGGTTCCTAGTGCAAAAGCACCTGGAATTCTTCATGCCATTGAAACAGTGATGGACGAAAAAGATGAGCACTGGAAAGAAAAGCTTATTTCTACCGGTACAGATGGTGCTTCAGTCATGATAGGTAGACTAGGTGGTGTTGTGGCAATGTTGCAAGCCCAAGTTCCACATGTAATTGGAATCCACTGTGTTGCTCATAAATTGGAACTAGCTTTTGCTGACACAGTCAAGTCATGTGAGGTCATGAAACAGGTGAAAGAAGTGCTTACTGGCTGTTGGAAACACTACAGGTACTCTGCCAAGGCAGTAAGAGAACTGAAGGAGCTTGCAGATGCTATGGAGGTCAATGTGGGAAAACCTACAAAGGCTGATGGGACCACATGGGTACCACACTTTTTACGAGCAATTGAAGTGTTAGTTGGGAAAAACTACAAGGTGATAGTTGCACACTTTGCTCATACAGCAGAAGCAAATGATTCATCTGCTGAGATGCAAGGAAGAGCGAAAAATGTCTACAAAAAACTGACTAGCTACAGATTTTTACAGTACTTGCATTTGTTGTGGGATATTGCTTTTGAAATATCCAAAGTCTCCCTTGTCTTCCAGAGAAATGAAGTTGCAGTATCAGATGTGAAACATGAACTAGACAGGGTTGACCTTGCCCTGCATAACATGGCCAGACGTGGAGGTAGGCATTTGCAGTCATTCCAAGAAAAAGTTGGTGATGGAGAAGTATTTCAGGATGTGAATCTCAAGAGAGCAGAGAATGATACAGAAACATTTGCTAGAAACAGGGAAAATATTCTCAGTGATTCAAGGAGATTTGTGCAGCAAAGGTTTGAGAGTTTCTGCTCTCCTGTTCTGAAAGCAGCAGCTGTGATTACAGATCACAATTCATGGCCAAGAACAAGGGATCAGCTAGGAATGTATGGTGAGGAGGATGTTGTGGTCCTGGCCAATCACTACAGAGATGTGCTGAACAGAAATGACTTTGATATTGATGAGGCAAAAGACGAATGGCTATCCTTGAAACTACATGCCTTGAATACCAGGGCCATGGAAACCCTGACAAAGCAAGTCTTCTGGAACCAAATATACAAAGTAAACCATGCACAGTTCTCACATGTGCTTATGCTCGTGGAGATAAGCTTTACCATGGCTGTTTCAACCTCTTGTTGTGAAAGGGGTTTTTCTTGTATGTCAAGACTTAAGACTGAATACAGAAATTCCCTTGACGTGTCCACAGTCTACCACTTAATGGACATTTGTCTGAATGGTCCCAGTCCAGAAGAATTTGTTGCTGAGAAAGCCATTATTCACTGGGTGCAAGAATCACAGAGGGCTCGCCGACCTAACTTCTTGGATTAAAGTTTAAGGGACAGTGACAGATGAAAACACCTCACAATGTTGATTTTCTAGTTATCCTTTATTTCAAAACTATTTATATTACTGTGGATAGATAAGATATCATGGTACTGACAATTTCAGGTCCATCATTTTCCTTGGAAGATAGATGTAACTGCGTATTCTTCTGAGTGAATGATTCAAAACAATATATGGGACTAGTTAGATTCCTTCCAGGACTACTGAAAATTTCCTACTACTTGTCCCGGGAAAACCATTTCAAAAAGTTAGTTTCGAGCACTGTTATGCGCAACACCGTTTTTTGCATTTGAAAACTTTATTGTCACACAACACGGTATTTGATTTGTAAATACGCGACATAAGCCAGAAAGGAAGTCATCATATCTCAATATATTCGTGTTTTTCTCGTTGCCATGTTCCCACCAATAACGTAGCCCCATTTTCTGCCTTTAAAAGCACACACAACCCACAATTTCTCTATTCGCTCTGACGAAGGGCTAACGCTCAAAACGTCAGCTTTTGTAATCGTTATGGTGGCCAAATTACCATTTCAACTTTGTTGATATATCCAAAATATGGGCAAGAGTACCATATAACCCCATACATTAATTATGCATTCAGTCTTTGGTCAATGAAAACAATAGCAATAACAATAGAACTCCACAGAGATTAGTAGTCTTTGTTTTCAAAATTTGGATTTTTTTCCTAAGTCTTTTCTGAAACAGGGTAAATTCGACGAAATTTGAGGCATTTTCCAGAGGTTTTTAATTTTGAAATATAATTTAATGTTCAGTTTCGCGTTGAAAGCTTATGGATGGCCGGAAAATAATATCAAGGCTATCGTCAGGCTGTAAAGTTTGTCAATGCAAAGTTTAAATAAATGTTGTATCTTACCTGTTCTTGTGGTTTTGGTTGATTCTTTCATTATGTTTTCGTGCCCGAGTGATGAAAGTAGATCACAAAGGCCGGTGCATACGGTGATGCAAAGAAACCTTTATTAATATAGTCTTTCTGGCCTTCATGAAGGTAGGCAATATGTTCGATAATGATTCCAAAGGGATCGTTTCCGTAGTGCTGACGCCACATATAATCTTGTAGGTAGCCATCGAGAAGTCCTTTGGATGTTCCTGTTTGGGGCAAACCTCGCTTGATTTCATAACATGTATTT